>NC_072774.1:177500-358314 GCF_022539595.1 Amphiprion ocellaris | reverse complement strand
AGTACAGGTGGTTTTAGTACAGGTGGATTTAGTACAGGTGGATTTAGTACAGGTGGTTTTAGTACAGGTGGTTTTAGTACAGGTGGTTTTAGTACAGGTGGATTTAGTACAGGTGGATTTAGTACAGGTGGATTTAGTACAGGTGGTTTTAGTACAGGTGGTTTTAGTACAGGTGGATTTAGTACAGGTGGATTTAGTACAGGTGTGTCCTCAGGTGGGTTTACAGCAGTCGTAGATGGAAGCAGCAGACTGAGGGTAGACGTGTTGAATTTCTCCAGATCACAATAATATTTCATTAAAACAGAGCGTTTCGGTGTGTTTTTTGTTCTGTTCTGTTCTATTCTGTTCTGTTCTGTTCTGTTCTGTTCTATTCTTTTCTTTTCTTTACTATTCTGTTCTGTTCTATTCTGTTCTGTTCCAGAGCAGTGATCTGAGGCTGCAGCTTATTGAGGAACAGATGAAGGATTCTGTTACCATCTACAGGTAAATATTAATAATCACAGATAATATCACATGTATAATATAATATAAAATGATGTAATATAGTATAGTATAATATAACGTAGTATAATATAGTATTATATATCATAATATAGTATAATATAATATAATACAGTATAATATAATTTAATATAATATAATATAACATAACATAATATAATATAATATAGTATAATATAATATAATATAATATAGTATAATATTATATTATATAGTATAATAGGATATAGTATAGTATAATATAATATAGTATGATATAATATATATAATTTATGAGTAGAAATCTATTAAACTTTCACCTGCTGGGAAACACTAAATCTTCACCTGTTGGATTCGGTTCTGGTGTGTAATAATTATTTATTATTCGGGTGTTGTCAGGTGTATTAATCTGTAATAATTGATAATTATTTATTATCCAGGTGTTGTCAGGTGTATTAATCTCTAATAATTGATAATTATTTATTATCCAGGTGTTGTCAGGTGTATTAATCTGTAATAATTGATAATTATTTATTATCCAGGTGTTGTCAGGTGTATTAATCTCTAATAATTGATAATTATTTATTATCCAGGTGTTGTCAGGTGTATTAATCTGTAATAATTGTTAATTATTTATTATCCAGGTGTTGTCAGGTGTATTAATCTGTAATAATTGATAATTATTTATTATCCAGGTGTTGTCAGGTGTATTAATCTGTAATAATTAATAATTATTTATTATCCAGGTGTTGTCAGGTGTATTAATCTGTAACAATTGATAATTATTTATTATCCAGGTGTTGTCAGGTGTATTAATCTGTAATAATTAATAATTATTTATTATCCAGGTGTTGTCAGGTGTATTAATCTGTAACAATTGATAATTATTTATTATCCAGGTGTTGTCAGGTGTATTAATCTGTAATAATTGTTAATTATTTATTATCCAGGTGTTGTCAGGTGTATTAATCTGTAATAATTGATAATTATTTATTATCCAGGTGTTGTCAGGTGTACTAATCTGTAACAATTGATAATTATTTATTATCCAGGTGTTGTCAGGTGTATTAATCTGTAATAATTGATAATTATTTATTATCCAGGTGTTGTCAGGTGTATTAATCTGTAACAATTGATAATTATTTATTATCCAGGTGTTGTCAGGTGTATTAATCTGTAATAATTGATAATTATTTATTATCCAGGTGTTGTCAGGTGTACTAATCTGTAACAATTGATAATTATTTATTATCCAGGTGTAGTCAGGTGTATTAATCTGTAACAATTGATAATTATTTATTATCCAGGTGTTGTCAGGTGTATTAATCTGTAACAATTAATAATTATTTATTATCCAGGTGTTGTCAGGTGTATTAATCTGTAACAATTGATAATTATTTATTATCCAGGTGTTGTCAGGTGCATTAATCTGTAATAATTAATAATTATTTATTATCCAGGTGTAGTCAGGTGTATTAATCTGTAATAATAATTTATTATAATTTATTATCCAGGTGTTCTCAGGTGTAAGAACTAATAATTATTTACCATCCAGGTGTGGAGACGGTGTCGGGGTCTCCAGCGGCCCCCTTCTCCCCCACACAGGAATCCTCCAGGTGTTCAGGATGCTGCAGGTGAGTTTTTTAGAATTTTACCCTCATCATGAATGAACCTCTGAAGGACAAAAACCTGAAAGTTTCTCTGTCACTGATCCAGAATCTGGAAGACTGAATATTTCTGTCAACTTTTACTTCTAAACTTTTCAGAGATTTTGGAAGCACGTTCTCTTAGTCTTTGATCAAATTCTGCTCTGCTGTGTTTAATTAACCAGAAGTTTTTACAGCATTAAATCTGGATTTTCAGGAAGATTTGTGTGAAATTTTAGCCTCATATGTCAAATATTTTCCAAATATTTTTCCCGTCATTCTTCAGGTTTTTTCTCACATTGAAGTTTGAGTTTGAACAACAATCGGTGACATGATGAGGAATCAGAGAGAAACTTTCAGGTTTTTATCTTTAATAGTTCCTCACATGTTGTTGTTCAAACACATTTAATGAGAGAATTAACCTGATTAAAGTTTTTTAAATAAATCCCTGAAAGTATTTGATTTATTCAGCTTAAATTTCACAAGTATTTTTATAAATATCCAGATTTTATGCTCTAAAAATTTCACTTCTTCCTTGTTTTTTCTTAATTTACCTAAAAATCGTCCAAACGTCTCAGTTTATCTAAAATTAGATAGAAATTGTTCACATTGACTGAAATGTAAAAAACAAAATTAGAACAAATTTTCCAAAACTACTCAAAATTTCTCTAAAATCTGTTAAATCGTCCAAATTGGATTAAAAATGCTCTACAGTGACTGAAGAAGTGTCCAAAATTAGACCAAAAATGATCCAAAGTGACTTAAAATTGATCAAAATGATTCAAATAATAGGGCTGCACAGTGGTGTAGTGGTTAGCACTTTCGCCTTGCAGCTAGAAGATCCCTGGTTCGCGTCCCGGCTTTCCCGGGATCTTTCTGCATGGAGTTTGCATGTTCTCCCTGTGCATGCGTGGGTGTTAAGTCCACCTCTCTTTCCCTCCAAAGGACGCGAGGACAACTCAGTTTTAAACTTCCAACACAAAACTTTATTTTCCTTCTAGTTGGTTGGTCAGAGTATTTCAATAGGTTGTAAACCTTTAAAGAAAGAAACAACATTCATAGCATCAAACACAGAACCAAAAAGTTTACATATTAGTCTCTTAATCATTTAAATCAACCAATCATACAGTGCAGTTAACATAAACTTGCACATAAAAAGCAAATAAACATTTCACCAACCATTGGCGTCTTTGGACTGAATCCATGAGTGGACTTGGCTCTTCTTTGTTCTTTCCTCGTGTCTCTCTTCTGAAGTGTGTTTGCCAGACTGGCTGAGCTTCCCCCAGTCCTTCCCAGGTGCTCTATATCAGTGATCACTGATCAGGTGTCAAGCTGTCAAGCACCAGGTGTCAGGTCCCTCCTTGCTGCTACCAGTGCATTCTGGGAAGTGTAGTTTTTTTTTTTTTTTTTTTTTTTTTTTTTTTTTTTTAAGGTCCCATGTCCTGAGATTCAGCTCAACACCTCCCACTTGACCTCCTGGTTTTTCCAAACTCAGCGAGGTCACAAGTCCTTTACACCTCTCATTGTTCTTCAGTGGGAAGTAGAATGACAAGACGTCTGACATCTCTATGAAGAATTGTGGCTGGGATCTTCGTCTGAAGCCTCTTGGTTCTTGCACTTTTTTCCTTTGTGGGCCCTTTCTTGTCATTTGGCTTTGTGATGGGAACAGGATAGCTGGGAAAAGTCTTCACAAGCACATCTCTTACAATGCCTTTGCTGTCAGCATTAACACTGACCACTCTAGCCAGCTTGTACTGTCCTCTCAAGGCGTTTTGGTCAGCCAACCAGACCACATCTCCAACAGCAACGTTTCGATTTTCGGTGTGCCATTTGTTCCTTATGAACAGATTAGGGCCAGCCAATTGGCTCCACTTCCTCCAGAATTTGTTTACTTCCGCTTGGATACTTTGAAGTCTTTTGTAGGGGTAGCCTTCAAACTGGAAATCTCCAGGGTCTCCCTTTGGACTTGCACGTCCCTAAAAGCAGAGAATTTGGTGTGATGTACTCTATACAGTCTTCTCTGCTTTGAGTTCTTGCATCAATGGGTCTCTCATTTGCAAGGTTGGCTGCCATGAAGAGGAACGTTTGGAATTCTCCCCATGAAAAAACGCCATCTCCACCAAGGTTGCTTAATGCCCGCTTCACTACTTTAACAGCTGCCTCTGCTGCACCATTCCTATGCGGGGAGTCTGCAGGGTGGATCTTCCAAGACCACTCTGTTCCATGTTTGGCAGCTGTGTCTTCAAGTTCATACTTGTTTAGTCGGTCAAGGAACTTGTGAAGCTGTTCCAGAGCAGGCTTGGCCCCTACAAAGTTAGTGCCTGGGTCTGACCAGAGTTTCCTTGGGTGTCCTCTCAGTGAAGTGAATCTTTGATAGGCTAGCAGGAATCCTTCTGATGACATGTCACTCACCACTTCAGTGTGTATGGCTCGGGAAGCCATGCAGCAGAAGACGATTCCCCATACTCTGAGTCTAGTTCTCTTCTTGACCTCATCTTTAACTTCATAAGGGCCAAACAGGTCCATGGTGGTGAATTCAAAAGGTGCAGCTGGGCCAGTTCGTTCCAGAGGCAGGTCAGCCATGACTTGTTGACACTGTTTTGCCTTATGTTTTCTGCAGACCACACAGCTGTCAACCGTTTTCTTAGCAAGTCTTCGGCCTTTTATCACCCAGGCTTTCTTCCTCATCCGGAGAAGAGTTCCTGCCACTCCCTCGTGGTTTGCTTTGTGGGATTCTTGTGCCAGCAATGTAGACACCCATGCTTCAAAGGGTAAAACTGGTACTGCCGTCTTATCTTCATTGAACATTTGAATTCTGCCTCCACAAACTAGCAGTCCAGAGTTTACATCCTTGTATACCGCTAATCTGCTTAGCGTTGTGTCAGGAAAAACTGCACCTTCTTGAGCTGCAAGGAAGATGTCATTGAGTGCATCTTCAAGTTCGCTGACAGTCAGCACAGCTTGCTTGGGTGATGTTTCCTCCCACTTTGACTGTTTTGGGGCCCGACACTTCCTCTTCAGCCACTGCTTGGCAGCTAGGCAAACCCAGGCGACGACTCTCACCAGTTTGGACAGGCTGCTGAATCTTCTTACTTCCACAGTATCTTTAACCCAGCCAGTGGGCTTCCTTCTTAGAAGAAGAGTTGGTTTTACCACAGGTTTTTCCTCTTGGGCTTCACTTTTTTGACTTTGAGTGGTTTGTAGGTCCTCCTTCTGCTGACGACTCCTTGCTTGAGCTCTTGTTAACGCACTTGAGAAAGCCTTCCTCTGAAGCTTGTTTACACTTTCCCTGGCATGAGCTGCGACCTCACCAGCTGATTTTATAGGCCACTCCTCCACAGGCCACTTCAGGAACTCTGGTCCATTTTGCCATATGGAATCCTCCTTCAAATCTTCAGGAGTGCCCCCTCTTGTTATGAGATCAGCTATGTTCATCTCTCCACGGACCCACCACCAGTCTTGCACTGGTCCAGCCTTCTGGATTTCACCCACTCTATTTGCAAAGAAGGTTTTGTACCCATAACTGTCTCTTTGAATGGCTCCTAAGACTGTTTGACTGTCAAGTAGATGGAACCATCTCTCGATCTTCATTCGAGCATGTTTTTCCACATACTTCCTGATCCTGGCAGCGAAGACAGCACCACAGATTTCAGCTTTTACAGCTTCTCCCTTCTGATCCAGAGGTGTCAGCTTGGCCTTTGATTCCACCAATCGAACTTCAGTGCCTTGACTTGTCTCCCATCTTATGTACATAACCGCTCCATAGGTTTTTTCACTTCCATCTGAGAATGTGATGCCCCAAGGTTTTCCTTTCCAGTCAGCTGGCGTGAGGCTTCTGTGGAATTTTACCTGTCCAAGCTGCACATATTCTTCAAAAAGCTGTATGGCTTCTTCTCTGAGACTGTTTGAAAGAGGTTGGTCCCAGGTCTCTTGGGTTAGCTTGCCACCCCTTCCCTCTTGGAATGCCTTTCTAACAAGAATTGCTCCCTTCTGTTTGGCAGGTGTAACTAAGCCAATTGGGTCATACAGTCCAGCCACTTGACTTAAGAGAGCCCTCCTAGTCAGTGGATTAGGTGTCTCAGTTCTCACCTCCTCTTTGAGAAGATTTTTTCCAATCCTCATCTTCTTCTTTCTTTTGGAAAAGTTAACTGAGGTTAACATGTAGAGCTTGTCTTCATCAATTTGGTAGCCAATGCCCAAAGCTTTGTTGTCTTCATCCCTCATTTGATTTGGAAGAATAAAGGTTCTATCTTGTTTCTTTGTTAGAGCCTCTGTCTCTATCCCTTGCCTCCCACTCTGCCCTGACCGGACCCATGGTTTGAGGAAGAAACCACCAGCCTTCAAGATCTCTTCAACATTTGCTGTGATTTTGTTGAGTTTGTTTAAGTCATTCTGGGAGGTTAAAAGGTCATCCACATAACTGTCCTCTTCAATGACTCTGCGTTCAACCTCCAAGTGAACAAAGTTGGGCAGGCTGGCTGTTTCCCTCATGGCCACCTGAGCAATGCAACCAGCCGGTCTGTCTCCTATATTGACTCTGGTAATTGCATATTCACTTATCTCTTCATCTGGGCTGGCCCTCCAGAGGAACCTGTGAAGATGCATCTCGCGATCCTCCAGCCATACAGAGTTGTACATCTTTTTGATGTCTCCTAGAGCTGCATGCATTCCTTCTCTGAACCTCAGCAAAACAGCTCTGATAGGGTTGAGGACGTCTGGTCCCTTCAGAAGAAGATCATTCATGCTCACGCCTTTGTACTTCTGGCTACTATTCCATACAATACGAACTGGTGTTGTCACTGAATGAGGGTTTGGTGCCACCAGGTGGCTTACATACCACACTGGTCCGTTCCACTGGTCCATGACTTCGTTGGTGAGTTGTATGGCCGCACCTCGTTCCACCATTTCATGGATCTGTGTAGCATATGCAACTTTCCAGTCTGGCTCCCTGCTCAGTTGCTTTTCCATCCTTAAGAAACAAGCTTGGACTGCACCTTTGTTATTTGGAAGAGAGGCTGGATCTACTGTCCAAGGATACTTTGCATCCCAGTGTGGAGATGGTGTGTGAGCATCTCCTTTTCTGTAGGTGAGGCCTCTTTTAATGACATCAAGCTCCATCTCCTCTGCCAGGGTCATTTCTTTTCCTCCTGGTGGACAGTTTCCACATCGGCATCCTCCACATCTTGGCTCACAAGCAGCGCCGATGCTGTCCCAGTGCCACCACTCAAGGAAGTTACGGTTACTGGAAGCTGTGAATTTGGTCTGAGCCATGTCCTCCTGCTGTAGCTGGGCTATGTCAGTCGAATGAATTCTGAGTTCTTGATATTTGACAGCTGCTGTCCTCATGGAGCGAGCAAAGTGTGTCTTGGACTCATATGCTGCCACCTCCACTTCTTCAAACAAGTCGGGATGCGCTCCACCCACTGTTTTCCCCAATGGACCCTCCCACAAGACGAGGTCTCCAATGACTTTCACTCTCTGGGGAGCGAGCCTTCCCTCTCGGTGGCTAATGAGAAGTTCAACCTCTTCTGGCCTTTCCAATTCTTCAAGTTTGACTTCTGGGAAGAATTTTTTCAATTGCTCAGGTTCAATTACTTGATGCACTCTGGCGATTTCATCCAAGCCGTAGCAGACCATTTCATGAGCTCTCTCTGTTCCTTTAGGAGTCTTGACTCTGACTTTGAGGAGATACCTTTGTGTGTTCACCTTCATGGTCATTCCACCAACTCCATGCACAACTAAGGTTATCTTCTCATTTCTTAACCTCAGTCTTTCAGCAGCCTTATGGGTGATGTAGTTTGTATCTGAAGCAAGGTCAATTAAAGTCCCAATTTTCTGCCCTGCATTTGCAGTGACTTGCATCAACATCATAATGACAGGAAGTTCAGCGAGCCCATTTCTCTGCAGTAGGTCAGACTGGCCTGAAGCATCGAATGTCCCCGTGGTCTTGTTGGTGTTGGTAAAAGCTTTCCTGCATCGATCTGCCATTTCTGGGGTAAGTTCAGACAAGATCTGCTTTTGTTCCTCCGTCAGTGTGCTTTCACCTTTGCTGTATTTTCCACTCCTTTCCTCTTCACCTCTTTTGACTTCTCCTTTTGGGCAGAGGAAGAAATGGTGGTCTGGGGCATCGCCTCCCCTTTTACAGTCTTTGTTTCTGCATAGGAAAGTGTCTCTGCAGTATCCATCTTCATCATGGCATCCAAGACATTTCCTGCATGCTCCCAGCTTTCTCAATACAGCTTTCTTTTCAGGTAGCTTAAGTCTTTTGAACTTTCTACAGAAGAAGATTTTGTTGTTGTGCCCACCATCACCGCAAACACCACATACCTCATCAAGTTTTTCCTTCTTTGTGGTTTTTGTTGAGGCAATCTTTCTCTCGTACTTCTTGTCAAAACGATCTGTCTTCTCCGTTTTCTCCACAGTCCTGAGCTGTTCGAGTCTCTCTAGTATTTCTTCTTGACTTTTCAGGAACTTCAAGAGCATGTCAAAGTGGTTGTCTGATGTGACGTTGTTTCTAGGTTCGACCATGAACATCAGCCAGTCTCTCTTAATAAAGTCAGGCAACTTACTTTCAATGGATTTAACTACCAGTGGGTTCTTTATGGCTCCAGAGTTTCCTAATTCTGTGAGATCTGCTAGGGCCTTCTCCACTGACTGTATGAGGTCAATGACCTTTCTTGGCTGGTTCCCCTTCACATGTGGCATCTTCTCCAGCTCTTCAAGGATTTCCACAGTGATGGTTAACTTGTTGCCATATCTGTTCTCCAGAACTCTGAACATGTCATTGGCAGTGGTATAGGTGGAAAGTCTGAGATCTTTTGAGATTTTGTCATCCACACTCTCCAAGAGTTGAATTTTCTTAACTTCAATTGAACCAGATGGCTCTCCCTGCTTTTGCAGGCTTTCCCAGTCTTTCCTCCATCTGTGATATTCTCTCTTGTTTCCATTGAAGATAGGTAGAGTGATTGGCTGGATTCTCACCATTGGTGTGGGCGTTGCCAGTTGGGGTGGTAGTTTCACTCCTGTGAGTTTTTCATCCCTCATCCGAGCAGTGGCAAAGTCAGCTTTCCTTAATTCAAGGCTGTAATAGGATGCTCTCACATCCTTGACTCTTCCATCCAGTTCATCCTTTAATTCCGCAGGGATCCATCTCTCCCATGTTGACATTGCTGAGATGGCCTCCTTCACTCTTTTGTCCAAGAGAATGAGGTGCACTTCATAGCCCTCCAAATTGCTGCTTTCCACAGTTACACCAGCCGCTCTATCAGCGGCTTTTTCTGCTTCCAGGATTGCCACATCAAGTTCACTCTTCCCGTACCTTGACCACAGGTTTGTTTGAACAATGTCTCTTATTTCTGCTAACTTTGTTTCACCTTCTTTTACAGATCTGTCAATATCGGCCTCTTGCTGTTCATCAAGATCTGCCTCCTCATTCTCAGTCTTAATGTCAGCCTCCAGTCCAATCCGGTAATCATCATTGGCATTGAGCATCTTTCTGAAACAGTCTGAAAGTTTAGTGAATTCCTCCTTTAATTCCACTTGAAGCATGCTGCTTGCTCCTCTTGAAATGAAGTTGGCTTGTCTGGTGAAGCTGCTTTTTGCAGTGGTCCTCTCTTTTTTGAGCTCCTTGACCGACTTCCCCAGGACATCTTCCGCCATCTTGACTTCCTCTGCGTCAACAGCTTATTTCTGGTTCTGAAGCCGTTTATCCTCAGGGCCAGGCTGCTCCGCGTGGTTTACAACTGTTAAGTCCACCTCTCTTTCCCTCCAAAGGACGCGAGGACAACTCAGTTTTAAACTTCCAACACAAAACTTTATTTTCCTTCTAGTTGGTTGGTCAGAGTATTTCAATAGGTTGTAAACCTTTAAAGAAAGAAACAACATTCATAGCATCAAACACAGAACCAAAAAGTTTACATATTAGTCTCTTAATCATTTAAATCAACCAATCATACAGTGCAGTTAACATAAACTTGCACATAAAAAGCAAATAAACATTTCACCAACCATTGGCGTCTTTGGACTGAATCCATGAGTGGACTTGGCTCTTCTTTGTTCTTTCCTCGTGTCTCTCTTCTGAAGTGTGTTTGCCAGACTGGCTGAGCTTCCCCCAGTCCTTCCCAGGTGCTCTATATCAGTGATCACTGATCAGGTGTCAAGCTGTCAAGCACCAGGTGTCAGGTCCCTCCTTGCTGCTACCAGTGCATTCTGGGAAGTGTAGTTTTTTTTTTTTTTTTTTTTTTTTTTTTTTTTTTTTAAGGTCCCATGTCCTGAGATTCAGCTCAACAGTGGGTTTTCTCCGGGTACTCCGGCTTCCTCCCACAGTCCAAAAATATGCTGAGGTTAATTGATTATTCTAAATTGCCCGTAGGTGTGAATGTGAGAGTGATTGTTTGTCTCTGTATGTAGCCCTGTGACAGACTGGTGACCTGTCTAGGGTGTCCCCTGCCTTCACCTGAGTCAGCTGGGATAGACTCCAGCCCCCCCATGACCCTAGTGAGGATTAAGTGGTGTATAGATAATGGATGGATGGATGGATGATTCAAATAATCTAAAATTATCCAATCCAGCTATATTTGTATAGCACTTTTAACAACCACTGATTGAACCAAAGTGCTGTACATACATGTAAACAGAACAAGGCAAATAAATCAGGAATACACAATAAAAGCACTAAAAACAGATAAAATACAAATATACACAATAAAAGTGCTAAAAACAAATAAAATACAAAAATACACAATAAAAGCACTAAAAACTAATAAAATCACAAAATAAAAGCACTAAAAACAAATAAAATCAGAAATACAGAATAATAGCACTAAAAACAAATAAAATCACAAAATAAAAGGCACTAAATGCAAATACAAAAATCACACAATAAAGGCACTAAGAACAAATGAAATCAGTGTCTCATGCCAGATGGAAAGCCAGGGAGTAAAAGTGCGTTTTAAGATAAATTTTAAAAATGGACAGTGAAGGGGCCTGTCTAAGGTGCAGCGGTAATTTATTCCATAAAATTGGGGCAACCACAGAGAAGGTTCTGTCCCCTCTGAGCTTAGAGTTGGGTGTATACAGGAGCAGCTGATCAGCTGACCTGAGAGACTTGGCAGGAATATGACGGTGAAGCAGCTCAGAGAGGTACAGCAGGGCAAGACCATTTAAAGATTTAAAAACAAATAAAATGATTTTAAAATGGACTCTAAAGTGTACAGGCAGCCAGTAGAGAGAGGCCAGAAGAGGTGTGATGTGTTCTGTTCTCCAGTTAGAAGGCCTGCAGCAGCATTCTGAACCAGCTGGAGACGTGACAGAGAAGACTGGCTGACTCCAACATAAAGAGCATCACAATAGTCCAGCTGAGATGAAATAAAAGCATGGACTACTGTCTCAAGGTGCTGCCTAGAGAGGAAAGATTTCACCTTTACCAACCACCTTAAATGAAAAAAGCTAGACTTCACAACTGACCGACTATGACTGTCCAGTTTAAAATCCCTGTCCAATATAAAACCCAGAGTTTTAACTGTGGGCTTCACATACATTGCCAAAGGGCCCAAGTCACCACAGAAGGACTCACGGGATCCACTGGGACCAAACACCATCACTTCTGTTTTCTTTTCATTAAAATGTAAGAAATTCCCAGCCATCCAAGCTCTGATGTCATCAAGACACGCCAGGAGTGGTTTAATAGAGAAGGCATCCCTCCGCTTTAAAGGAACATATATCTGACTGTCATCAGCATAACAGTGGAAGGAGATACCATGCTTTCTAAGAATGGATCCCAGAGGAAATAAGTGTAACGAAAAGAGCAAGGGTGCTAAAATTGAGCCCTGTGGGACCCCACATGACAGGAAGCAGGGAAGGATTCAAAACCCTCAAGGCTTACACTAAAGCTTCTATCAGCCAGATAGGATCTAAACCAGTCCAGAGCAGCTCTGCAAATGCCCACTTGGTGCTGCAGTCGAGACATTAAGGTCTGGTGGTCCACTGTGTCGAAGGCAGCGGTAAGATCAAGCAGGACAACAATCACATGATCTCCAGAATCACATGATCACCAGAATCACCAGAATCACATGATCACCAGAATCACATCACATGATCTCCAGAATCACATAATCAGATGATCTCCAGAATCACATGATCTCCAGAATCACATGATCACCAGAATCACATGATCACCAGAAACACATGATCACCAGAATCACATGATCACCAGAATCACGTGATCACATGATCACCAGAATCACATGATCACCAGAATCACATGATCTCCAGAATCACATGATCACCAGAATCACATGATCACCAGAAACACATGATCACCAGAATCACATGATCACCAGAATCACATGATCACCAGAAACACATGATCACCAGAATCACATGATCACCAGAATCACGTGATCACATGATCACCAGAATCACATGATCACCAGAATCACATGATCACCAGAAACACATGATCACCAGAATCACATGATCACCAGAATCACATGCCAAGAGGATGTCATTAAAAACCCTTGACAATGCTGACTCTGTGCTGTGAAGGGTTAGGTATAAATTGTTTAAAATTACCAAAAAACTTCTGATATTTACAGAAAAAGTGTCCAAAATGACACTAAATGAGTGAATAAAACAGCACAAAATGGACCTGAAATGACTCAGAACTCGTCCACAAGGACTCAGAGTTTCTAAAATGACATGAAACCTGTTTTTTCATATTTCATCTCCTCCATAATCAGAGATTATTGATCTACTGTCCAATATTGCAGATTCTGAATCAATGACATGATGAGAAATGAGAGAGAAACTTTCAGGTTTTTATCTCTAAGAGTTCCTCAGATTTAATGAGAGAATAAACCTGATAAAGTGGCTCCGTTATGTCAGAAAGCTTCTTATAAATGAGCCTAAAGTATCTTTAGAAGTCTGCGTATTTCCTGCTGTAATAATTTCCACGTCTTCTTCTTGTGTCTGCGTCCAGCTCTCCTCGGTGACTCTATCCAATCAGACGGCGCCGTCGGGTCTGACTCGGCTCTCAGGTGTGGCGTTTCCAGGTGAGAAGGAGGTTCAGGAGTGGGAGAAGGAGCAGGAGGAGGCGAGGAGGAGGGACCACCGACGCATCGGGATGGTGAGATCCAGCTTTGCTATCAGCTGTTTTATTCTGATTTTATCAGCTTTATTATTAATCAGGTTTTATTGATCCTCAGGACCAGGAGCTGTTCTTCTTTAACGACGTCAGTCCAGGAAGCTGCTTCTTCCTGCCTAAAGGAGCTCACATCTACAACACTCTCACCGACTTCATCAAGGTTTCACTCATTTATCTTTATTAAAACTGATTTAAAACTAAAAGTAGTAATTTTCTCCTATAAACTCTGATTCTGGCTCTTTTTCTGCACTAATGTTGTAAATATGAGCAGATTTCCGATTACTGTCAGTTTCATTTTATTTTATATCGAGACACAAATGAATGTTTTAATATTAAAGAAAGACTAAAGGTTTAAACAGGATTTAAAATCAATAAATAATCAATAAATAATAAACCAGATGAGGAATTCTTCACCTTTTTTACAACACATTTTTATTTTCTAATCAGATTAAAATTATTCTGATTGTTTAAAAATGATTCATTCTTTTATAAAAACAAAACATTATTTCAGTCTCCTGATAATTCCTGGGTTTTGTATAATAATAATAATTTTCAGTGGAACAGTTTTGTGCAGCCCAACATTTTTCTACATGTATTTTCTTGTTTGCAGATGATCGTTTTAGTCTTTATGTATTTTTTTTAATGAAATTCTTATTATTTTATTTATTTTTTGATCTGTGGTTGTGTGGATTGGAGAAGTTAATTTAATGTTTGATTAACTCATTTAAAGAATTAATTCCTAAATCCTGTTGTTGTGTTCAGGATTAATAACTAAGTAATCTGAATAATTTTGCACCTTTTTTATTTAACTTTATTTAAAAACTCAGAGTTTGTTTCCCTGCAAGAAACACAACCAGAAATCTAAAAAGAAATGAGTTATTATAAATATTAAAGCTCCAGAAACCGGTTATAAATCAGATAATATAATAATCTGTTATTAACTCGTTTAGTTTAAACATTATTTTGGTCTTTGTTCATTTTTTTTTTGGTCCTTATTTTTTCACTAATGTGTATTTTTAGGTTCATAGTTTTGGGCAGCCCAACATCTTTCAGTATATAACTATTTTCTTTTTCCTGTTTGCAGATGATTGTATTCGTCTTCATATGTTAGAAATATGTTACTGTGTGTTTTTATTTTATTTATTTATGTGAGCTGAAGGGTCTGTTGGTTGGTGAATGTTAGAAAAACCCTCATAAATCCAGGATGAAGCGTCTGATTCCATATTTTAAAAGCAGTTTTCCTTCTTTGTGAACTTTATTGAATTAAACCGTTTTATTTCCCAGCAGGTGAAACCTTTGCTCTGGACGTCTTTGTTCCGTTAAAATCCTCTTTTTCATGTTTTTCCTGCTGGAAAATTTGCGTTTTATTCCGTTCTATTTATTTTAGAGCAGCTGAATCATTAGATTCTTTAGTTTTATGAGCAGATTAAGACGTTCAGACATGAAAATATGAACACACGTGTTGATCCTGAGCACACGTGTTCCTGTCAGGATGTTCCTCCAGTTAAAGCTCTTATTGTGGCGGTCTGACTTCCTTCCTCTTGCAGAGTGAGTACCGGCGGCGAGGCTTCAGCGAGGTCGTGACCCCGACGCTCTACAGCACGGCATTATGGGAACGTTCGGGTCACTGGGAGCACTACAGCGAGAACATGTTCACCGTGGCAACGGAGGGATCGCAGCGCTATGCCCTAAAACCCATGAACTGCCCCGCCCACTGGTAAACACGCTAAACACCTTAAACACGCTAATTAATCATGTTAATTAATACAGAAAGAATTAATAAATAAACCCATGAACTGCCCCGCCCACTGGTAAACACGCTAAACACGCTAAACACCTTAAACACATCAAACACGTTAAACACTTTCATATAGAAACCAGATACTAACCAATGATAACACCAGAACCTGCTGCTGGGTTTAAACACGTCATCTTGATAGAACCACCAGAAGGACTCCATCCAGAAACTAGTTATTAACCAATAATGATAATAATAATAGTCATAATAATAGTATTAATATTAGTAATAATAATAATAATAATAATAGTTATGATAATATTGTAATAGTAATAATAATATTATAGTAATAATAATCACAATAAAAATAATAATTGTAATAATAGTAACAATAATGATAATTTTAATAATGATAATAATTGTAATAATAATAATAATAATAATAATAATAATAATAATTGTAATAATTGTAATAATTGTAATAAGAATCATAATAGTAACAATAATAATAATAGGGTTAGCACCTTGTCTTTACAGAACCACCAGAATGACTCTGTCCATCAGTCAGAAGCCCTAAAAACAGAAGAAAGTCAGATTTTTAACTTCTTCATCTGTGACCTGTTGTTTTTGTTAAATTCACCAGATTTCTGCTTAAATTTGTAATATTTCATCACTTTATTCCAAATATCTCACTGAAAATTTCACAGAAATCAACCGTTTACATGAAATAAATTCAGTAAAAACCAGTTTCTGGTTTATACGGTTTGTGATAACTGGTGGAACTTTGGTATTTTTGTTCAGACTTCAGGTTTTTAACACATCGACCTGCTTTCAGATGAGGAGTTCAAGGACCAGCAGAAAATCTCACAATTCTTCCTTTTTATAGTTTCTGCCTGATAAATGGTGTCTTTTTGGAGACTTTCTTTAAAGATCAGATGTTTTGGGGTTCAGACCGATTAAATTATTCTAATTAAATCAGTTTTTCTGATCCTGACTCTGACTAAATGTCTGTTTTTCTAAAATAATCAGTTTTTCTTTCTCTCCAGTGTGACGTTTGAGCAGAGGGTTCGCTCGTGGAGGGAGCTTTGATTAAATCAGTTTTTCTCATCCTGACTCTAGTTTGTCTGATTCTGACTCTAGTTTTTCTAAATCTGACTCTAGTTTGTCTGATTCTGACTCTAATTCTTCTCATCCTGATTCTAGTTTGTCTGATTCTGACTCTAGTTTTTCTTATCCTGACTCTAGTTTGTCTGATTCTGACTCTAGTTTTTCTAAATCTGACTCTAGTTTGTCTGATTCTGACTCTAGTTTTTCTCATCCTGACTCTAGTTTGTCTGATTCTGACTCTAGTTTTTCTCATCCTGACTCTAGTTTGTCTGATTCTGACTCTAGTTTTTCTCATCCTGACTCTAGTTTGTCTGATTCTGACTCTAGTTTTCCTCATTCTGACTCTAGTTTTTCTCATCCTAATTCTAGTTTTTCTCATCCTGACTAGTTAAATCTGTTTTCCTTTCTCTGCAGCGTGATGTTTGAGCAGAGGGTTCGCTCGTGGAGGGAGCTTCCTCTGCGATGGGCTGACTTCGGGGCTCTGCATCGGAACGAACTGTCTGGAGCTCTGGGAGGTCTGACTCGGGTTCGCAGGTTCTGTCAGGATGACGCTCACATCTTCTGCACACCTGAGCAGGTAGACACACATTTCTGAAGGTGCTTTAACTGTGAACGGACTGGTGTTGGAATCGCACGGCAGCAGAAAGACGCCCTGAGATTCCAGAAATGAATGAAGCTCTTTGTGTCGTCCTGAGATTCCAGCTGTTTAACGCTGTAATCTCATTATTCTCACGATTCGATCTCTGAACAAGACTTCAACCCTCTCCTCTGATGTTTTCCTTCTTCCTCACAGCTGGAACAGGAGATCGTGTCATGTCTGGAGTTCATCCGGAGCGTCTATCGGGTGTTTGGGTTTTCCTTCCACTGCCTGCTGTCCACCCGGCCGACGCCGTGCCTCGGAGAGCCGGAACAGTGGGACGATGCTGAGCAGGTAAATGTCTCTATCACCTGTACGCTGAAGAAACTCCCACTGTTCAGCATCTAAACTCCAAGCAGCAGCCGGATAAACCCAAACTATCACCTAAACTACACCGTTTATCACCACAATAACATCATTTATCACCACAATAACACCGTTTATCACCACAATAACACCGTTTATCACCACAATGACACCGTTTATCACCACAATGACACCGTTTATCACCACAGTGACACCGTTTATCACCACAGTGACACCGTTTATCACCACAGTGACACCGTTTATCACCACAGTGACACCGTTTATCACCACAGTGACACCGTTTATCACCACAGTGACACCGTTTATCACCACAGTGACACCGTTTATCACCACACTGACACCGTTTATCACCACAGTGACACCGTTTATCACCACAGTGACACCGTTTATCACCACAGTGACACCGTTTATCACCACAGTGACACCGTTTATCACCACAGTGACACCGTTTATCACCACAGTGACACCGTTTATCACCACAATGACACCGTTTATCACCACAGTGACACCGTTTATCACCACAATGACACCGTTTATCACCACAATGACACCGTTTATCACCACAATGACACCGTTTATCACCACAGTGACACCGTTTATCACCACAGTGACACCGTTTATCACCACAGTGACACCGTTTATCACCACAGTGACACCGTTTATCACCACAATGACACCGTTTATCACCACAATGACACCGTTTATCACCACAGTGACACCGTTTATCACCACAGTGACACCGTTTATCACCACAGTGACACCGTTTATCACCACAGTGACACCGTTTATCACCACAGTGACACCGTTTATCACCACAGTGACACCGTTTATCACCACAGTGACACCGTTTATCACCACAATGACACCGTTTATCACCACAATGACACCGTTTATCACCACAGTGACACCGTTTATCACCACAGTGACACCGTTTATCACCACAGTGACACCGTTTATCACCACAGTGACACCGTTTATCACCACAGTGACACCGTTTATCACCACAGTGACACCGTTTATCACCACAGTGACACCGTTTATCACCACAGTGACACCGTTTATCACCACAGTGACACCGTTTATCACCACAGTGACACCGTTTATCACCACAGTGACACCGTTTATCACCACAATGACACCGTTTATCACAATAACACCGTTTATCACCACAATGACATCGTTTATCACCACAATGACATCGTTTATCACCACAATAACACCGTTTATCACCACAATGACATCGTTTATCACCACAATGACACCGTTTATCACAATAACACCGTTTATCACCACAATGACATCGTTTATCACCACAATGACATCGTTTATCACCACAATGACATCATTTATCACCACAATGACACCGTTTATCACAATAACACCGTTTATCACCACAATGACATCGTTTATCACCACAATGGCACCGTTTATCACCACAGTAACACCATTTATCACCAGAATCACACCATTTATCACCAGAATGACTCCATTTATCACCAGAATCACACCATTTACCAGAGTCAGAAGCTATGAAAATGGAAAATCTGTTGGAAAATGAACCAAATATCAGCAAAATCACATTATTCTGAAGGTCTCGTGGAAATATTTCAACAAATAAACCATATTCTGTAAAAAAGGCACTGGACTGACTGAGCTGAGACTGACATTCATGATGAAAATCCAGTTTTCTGTTGAACTGCAGGCAGTGTCTAGACCAAAAAAATGACAAAAAAGGGCAAAAAATAGGACAAAGGGCAGACAAAGAAGCAAGGCATGAAACACCACAAATTAGACTCAGAATGGTAAAAATGAGACAGAACAACATCAAATAAGAAGAAAACAACAGAAATAAGACACAAAATGAGACACAAAACAACAAAAAAAATCAAAAATCTGTACAAAATTAGATAAACTTGCGCAAAAATTGTCAACGGTGACTCAAAAAGGTCTAAAATTGCAGAAACTTGCATAAAATGCCTCAAAAAATATTTGGAATTATTCAAAACTTTTCACAAATGATTTAGAGGAAAATGAATGACTTCCCATCAGAGAGCTGCTGGTTCATGATCATCTCCTTAAAACAATTAAACGGGATTAGACTGAGTGGAGCTGAACATTATGGAGCTGGAATGGACTTTAGCGTACTTTAGTGTACTTGTACTGTGAGTACTCACTCCTGTTGTGGTTGTGTGTCGCTGAGCAGCAGCTGAAACGAGGCCTGCAGCAGTTTGGAGAACGTTGGGAGTTGAACCCTGGAGACGGAGCTTTCTACGGACCAAAGGTGGGTTCAGGGTCAACGTTCAGAAAACATGAAGTTTAAATAAAGTCTATCTCAGTGTCTGGAAACATCTGGAGTCCTCCATTCAGTTTATCCGTTTGAATTAAAGGAGTTCTTTTGGAGACACTCAGACCAGCTACAACCAGTTATTAGTTAGCTTAGCTTAGCTTAGCATAGCATAAAGACCAGGAAACAGGTAAAGCAGCTTGTTTGAGTCCATCCAAAGTTCATAAAATCCACCTGACACCAGGGACAGCTGGGTTTTTGGACCGGTTTTTGTCTTTTTTTTGACAAATTTTCTGTCACGTTGAGTCTGACCATTTAGATTTTTGCAGTGTCTAGAAATGTTTTGACGCAGATGTTTTTCTACCTTCATGTTTCCTCTCTACTCTGCTCACCATCAGTAGATGTTTCTCCATCATCTGTAGACGTTTCACCATTATCAGTAGATGTTCCACCATCATCAACAGATGTTCCACCATCATCAGTAAAAAGATGTTCCACCATCATCAGTAGATGTTCCACCATCATCAGTAGATGTTCCACCATCATCAGTAGATGTTTTTCCATGCTGGATGGATGTCCAACAACTTGCTCCTCTGTTCTCTGTTTCTGCTTCATTTATTTTCTTCATCCAGGAGCTTTTTTGTTCCAGGACGGTCATGAGCTGGAAATGTGATGTTTTTAGTTTTTCCAGTTTCTGGCTGATGAATGTGACTTTTTGCTGATATTTAATTGATTGTTTTCTAAAGTTCTTGGAACTCTAGTTTGGTAGATGAGAGTCACAGACGTCCTCGTTTTCTCTAAACAGCAGATGATTTATTTCACACCAATAGAAGCTGAAATGTGATTCAGGAAGAATTTTTAGCGACCTGCGGAGGACCTCGGCTTTCATTTCATTTGTGCAACAGCATTCCTCTGTTGGGAGCAGTTGCTGCAGTCAGCTTCTCCTCAGTCCACAGAAATGATTAGTTGACAGGAACTGGTCTGGTTTGGTCTCCAGTAACTGGTCTGGTTTGGTCTTCAGTAACTGGTCGGGTTTGGTCTTCAGTAACTGGTCTGGTTTGGTCTTCAGTAACTGGTCTGGTTTGGTCTTCAGTAACTGGTCTGGTTTGGTCTCAGATTGACGTTCAGATCAGAGATGCTCTCGGCCGGCAGCACCAGTGCGCCACCATCCAGCTGGACTTCCAGCTACCGATCCGGTTCCAGCTTCAGTATGTCGGGTGAGTCGCTGCTGAACTTTATTTAACTTGATTTAAATTAAATCCGGTTCCAGCTTCAGTACATCGGGTGAGTCGCTGCTGAACTTTAACTTGATTTAAATTAAATTTCAAGCTGGCTGTAAACAGGCGCCTCCTGTTAAACTCACGGGTTTTTAATAGAAACTCCTGCAGCAGAACTTCAGGGATGGAATTAGATGAGTGTTTATTGGATGATCAGTTCGAGCAGCTCTGGGTTAACGTGTCCTCATTCTTCCATTTGCACTTAAGACCCGTTAGCTTCCAGCAGGGGGCGCTGTGCTCAACATTAGCTGCAATAAACTGAACAGAAGAAGCAGAAAAGCAGCAAAAAACAGCAAGAAGAAGAAACAGAAACTTGTCTGAAAAGGTCAAATATTTTTGTTCTAGAGCTGTTTTCAGAGAAATTCACCTTAGATCCAAGAAATTAAATCTGTTTTAACGCAAGCAGATGGTTTTTCTCTGGATTTGTTTATAAAATGGCATAAAATAATGAAAACTGTGGATCAGAGTTTCTTCTGGTTCACCGGGAAATATTCCAACAAGAATAACTTTATTTAGAAAACCAGAAAATATTCCAACAAGAATAACTTTATTTAGAAAACCAGAAAATATTCCAACAAGAATAACTTCATTGATAAAACCAGAGAGAGTTCCAGAGGAATTAACACATAGAAATAAACATGTAGGAAAAAAACGTGGAAATAATAGAATCAAATAAATGGAATCAGTAGACTTCAACAACAGAGAAAATAAAGAAGCAAAAATGACAAATCTGAGAGGAAAAAGAATGAGTGGAAGAAAAGAAAGTAGCGAAGAAAACCAGAAAAACCACTAAGATTATTATTATTATGATGTAAATAAATGGTAAATGTGGAAAAAATTTACAAAAAATAAGTAACGTAAAAAAAATTAAATCAGAATCACATAAATGTGACTTTGTTTATTTTTATTTGTGTTGTCTTAATAAAATGATTTCTTGTTTATAAATGTGTGTTTTTAATAATTTGACGGTAATCAATAATAACAATAATAATAGTAATATTATTATTATTATTATTATTATCAATAATAATAATAATAATAATAATAATAATAATAATAATAATAATAATAATAATAATAATAATAATAATAATAATAACAATGATAATAATACTAAGTTTCCTGGTTTCCTTCCAGGTCTGACGGAGTTCTGCACCGACCAGTGATGATCCATAGAGCTGTTCTAGGATCAGTGGAGAGGATGATCGCTATCCTGGCAGAGAACTATGGAGGGAGATGGTACAGTACTACTACTACTACTACTACTACTACTATAGAGTACACACATGTAGTACTGCTACTATAGAGTACACAGTTGTAGTACTACTCCTAAAGAATACTCAGATGTAGTACTTCCTGACCCGTATTTTCTTCACTCTAACCCTCTATTGTTCTGATGTAGTAATACTAATAAAGAGTACCTAGATGTAGTACTACTCCTAAAGAGTCCTCAGATGTAGTACTACTGTTTCTGTCTCCAGGCCCCTGTGGTTGTCTCCAGCTCAGGTCTCTGTGGTTCCTGTAGGGGGCAGCAGCGAGGCGTACGGCCAACAGGTGGGTTCCTCAGAGCTGCTCTCTGACTTTGTTCTGGTGATTAATTATCTGCTGTCATCTAACGGAGCCACTCTGTTTTAAGGTGGTCCAGAGGTTCCAGGAGGCTGGCTTCATGGTGGATCTGAATGACGACCCCGGAGCCACCTTAAATAAGAAGATCCGCTGGGCTCAGCTGGCCCAGTACAACTACATATTTGGTAATGACGGATCGCCGGCTTCTGATTAACCCTCCTGATGCCAACGCCGTTTAAAATCAGGATTAATGTCTAGAAAACCAGCTCTGGACATATTTAACCCTTCTAACGCCGGTTAAATATCTAGAAAACTGGACATATTTAACCCTCCTAACGCCGTTTAAATATCTAGAAAACTGGACATATTTAACCCTCCTAACGCCGTTTAAATATCTAGAAAACTGGACATATTTAACCCTCCTAACGCCGTTTAAATATCTAGAAAACTGGACATATTTAACCCTCCTAACGCCGTTTAAATATCTAGAAAACTGGACATATTTAACCCTCCTAACGCCGTTTAAATATCTAGAAAACTGGACATATTTAACCCTCCAAAGACTTTATCTGTTAAAAATAAACAGTCTTTATTTCTTAACCTTGATTAAAGCAGGGAGGTCAGCTGAGGAAAGGTTCTCATTTACAAAAACCGTGAGGACGTAGAGAAAGAAAAACAGAAAATACAACAATAACTGTAATATATGTCAACTATAAATGACACATCATCAGAGCTACGTTGAATTTTGGAATGGAAGCTTGAAATAATCACATTTCTGCATTTATCGTTTAAAAATTCACCAAATATCCAATGTTTGCACAAAATACATTCTGTAAAAAAGTAAAACTAGAACTCAGAAGCTGCTATTATTGATAACTACTAATACCTGTTAGTGATAACGGTGCTATTAACTGCAGTTATCATATTCTATATATTCTATATCTTATACTGAGCTGTGGCCAGCAGTGGGATGAACTGCAGGCCGTGTGTGGAACGTTTTTATTGGCAGCTTTAATCCCAAACAGCTTCACAATCCGAAGACGTTTAGATGTTTTCTAAAGAATCTAGTTTGAATGAAATAGTTTTGATAACATATCTCAATTTACACTGAGATTTCCTTCAGTTTTTTGATTGGTGAAAATATGTAGTCGATGCAAAAATCACCATAAATCGCCACAAATCGCCAAAAATCACTAAAAATCACCACAAATCACTAAAAATCACCACAAATAACTAATAATCACCATAAATCGCCACAAATAACTAAAAATCACCACAAATTGCCACAAATCACTAAAAATCACGAATCATTAAAAATCTCAGCATTTGTCAGAAAAACTCTTTTCTTTGCAGCTGAAGGTCGCTCTCAGTCAGTCGGGGTTCGTAGTCCTTAGAATGTTTTTATTTTTCTTATTTTCCAGAATAGAATCGCACAGGATTCATTCATTAAAAGTTCTGTTTTTAAACGTTCTGACTCTAACAAAAGCTTCACTTTTGTCTTTTTTCATGAGTTTGTTTAAAAATCTTCCGGTTAGCGATTTAACGTTCTCAGTCGTTAATTTTTTACCGAATCTGTTTAATGCAAACTTTTTCTTTTTTGAACATTTTTAAACGAGACACGTAAAATAAAGCAGGTTAGTTTTAATGTCAGTTATTTTCTGCTTAGATTTGTTTTTTTCTGCAGATGGAGCCACAGGTTGCTCATGATGTATTCAAGGACTGTTGGAAGTTGAAAACCTTTAGATTTTTTCAAATTTTACAGTTTCTGACTCTGATCAAAGCTATAATTGAAGTGATTTTTTTATTTTTAATAATTATCACGTTGGTGTCAGTCCTTGTTTCTTTGTTAAAAGCAGTTTATTTTTTTTGCTTTTTAAAGAACTGGTTTCATACAAACAATATATTTATTTATGTTCACTGAATGTTGTAAAGTTAAAAACTGACGTTTCTGTTTTTAGTTTCTGACTGATAGTTTCTCAGTTAGTCTTTTTTTACTAAATGTGTTTAATGTAAACTGTTTATTGATTAAATATCACATTTTTAAGCTTAGATTTCATTAATTTTCCAGCTTTAACTTTCTGTTACACACGATGTGTTTAAGGACCATCAGAAAGTTGAGTATCTGACATTTTTTGGTTCTATTTTTACATTTTCTGACTAAGTTTTCTGTTTTCTGCATCTGGGAGCAAAGAATTTCAGGTTTCGTTTTGGTTTTTTTGTATTTTAAAGAATTTTTTAGTGCAAACTTTATTTTCTGCAATTTTCGCAACAAAACATGAAAAATCTAACTATTTTAATAAAATCTGACAGCTTGAAGCTCAGATTTCCTGATTTAACTCCAACATTACACACAATTGGTTCAAGGGGCCTCGGAAAGTTAAAAATCTGAGAACTTTATAGTTGTTTTTCCAGTTTCTGGTTGATAAATTCTGCATTCTGAGGCGACTTTAGATGGAATCCACTGAAGCCTGTTGGTTTATATCTGACTGCAGATCTGCTGACGCTGTTTTTGGTGTTTTCGGTGCAGTGGTGGGCGATAAGGAGCGTGACGGCGGCTCGGTGAACGTGAGGAGTCGAGGAGGGAAGCAGCTGGGCAGGAGGCCGACGGAGGAGGTGCTGAAGGACCTCATGAAGCTACGAGACTCCAGGAGCAACGAGGAAGACTTCTGATGAGGAAACACCTTGATTTACATTCTGCTGACAAGAAAACACAATAAAAATATACAAAACACCACCTTCAGTGTCCCGTCATTCACCGAGGAATCTGTAGAAGCACCAAGAGGAGATTTAGGGCCGTTTAAAGTTTTTTCCCTAAAAGCTGTTAAAGATTCAAACCTGCTTCAGAAGTCCTGATGTGACTAAAATAGGCAGCAGCTGCTCAGGACTGTGTGTTTTCATGTGTGTTTAGTGGAAACAGCCAGTCAAGGTAAAGGTCAGAAGGATTGGAAGCTTGTTCCTCTTTAATTGAAGGAGGGCAGCAGGATGGAAAAGACATCAGTCACAACAGCGACTCGGAGGCGTCCAGCCGGCCCAGGATAAACCGACTCAACAGACCAAAGCACAAAAACAGACAAAAACCTGGTAGAGAAGCAGGTGGAGAGAAGAAG
This sequence comes from Amphiprion ocellaris, assembly GCF_022539595.1. Taxonomy (NCBI): domain Eukaryota; kingdom Metazoa; phylum Chordata; class Actinopteri; family Pomacentridae; genus Amphiprion; species Amphiprion ocellaris. The sequence continues at coordinate 333,002 of NC_072774.1, read as the reverse complement.
GAAGCTCAGGTTGGACTGAAACTGAATCAAATCACTGCTCAAACATGAAAATGTAGAGTTTCTGAAGATAACAGTTTGTTAGAAGATGGAGAATTTAAAGAAGGTCTGATTCTAACGGAGAAGTTGGCAAACAGACGCTTCCCAGTAAAAACATAACTAAAGATCTTGTTCGGAAGCCGGTAGAGAAGGTTTGGTATGTTTGGTTCTGCAGAAGAAAGTTAGTTTGGGTTTAAATCGAGGACAGATTTCACTAAAACTGCAGAAAACAGTTTGTTTTAAGACTGAAGTTCTGAAAGAAGAACTTTAAAAAGGCCAACTTCAGGCCTGATTCTAACAGAAAAGTCCTATGCACACATTTTCTCCTTTATCTCAGGTTGTTGATCAACAACGAGCCTCTTTAGACATCTTGATAACGAGAACTTCTGAAAAAACAACCAAGTTGAGCTGATTCTACTTAACAGAAATCTAAACGTAAAGTTTGATTTAATTCTTTGTTTTCTTTTTATCATAGGAATCAGTATTATTGCTCAAACGTGCAAGATTTCTGGGAGGATAAACCAAGTGGACTGGACAAAAGCACAGAAACAAACACTTCCCAATTAAAAAAAATGACTAAAGATCTTGTTTGAAGCAGGTAGAGATGGTTTGGTGTGTTTGGCTCTGCAGGAGCAGAAAGTTAGTTTGGGTTTAAATCGAGGACAGATTTCACTAAAACTGAGTCTCAAATGTGCAAATTTAGCAACTGGACAGAAAATCCTGGAGGTTTGTTGAAGAGAAATGACTGAGAAGATTCAAAGAACCTGAATTCTAACTGGGAACTGAACTCCAGTTTTCTTATTTAATCTTCGTTGTTCATTAATGAGACTTTTTAGCATTTAGCCTTTAGAACTTAAACTCTAAACTGAACTAAAACCTAATGTTGGATTCGATCCTGTCTGGGGTCTTTTTTTTAGCAGGAAATAATTCTATATTGTTCCAAAATGCAGCATTTCTCCTCCAGAACCTGCTGGTTAACTTCCCATGATGCACTGGGCTCCTCTCTATTTATATGCTAAGGCTGCACATCGCTAACTTCCTGCTTTAGTTTGTGTTTTGTCATCTCTTCAGTTTTAGCCCCATGTTCACTCTCGCCCCGACCAGTGGAGGCAGACGCTCATCCTCACCCCGACCAGTGGAGGCAGACGCTCATCCTCACCCCGACCAGTGGAGGCAGACGCTCATCCTCACCCCGACCAGTGGAGGCAGACGCTCATCCTCACCCCGACCAGTGGAGGCAGACGCTCATCCTCACCCCGACCAGTGGAGGCAGACGCTCATCCTCACCCCGACCAGTGGAGGCAGACGCTCATCCTCACCCCGACCAGTGGAGGCAGACGCTCATCCTCACCCCGACCAGTGGAGGCAGATGCTCATCCTCACCCCGACCAGTGGAGGCAGACATCTGCCCTCCCTAGACCTGGTTCTGCCAGAGGTTTCTTCCTGTTACAAGGAATTTTTTCTTCCAAAGAGCTGTTTAAAGGCAGCATTTAGATCAGTCAGGTTTCTGTCTATCATGTAATATTTAAATTCTTTACTTTATGAAGTGCTGCTGATGACTTCATTTAAAAATTAAACCGAATTTAATGGAAAACTTAGAGTTCACACTACACGGTTTGTCTTTTTAATTTAATATGTTAAAATGAAAGCTAGCATTAGCAGACTAGCATGTCCACAGGGATGATGCTCATGTTTAGCATCTTAGCTTAGCATGCTAGTAAAGCTAACCATTGCTAATTAGTGCTAAATACAAACTATGACTGCACACTGGTGGAAAAATTGATGTTTTGTTTGTTTGTGATATATACTGAAAAAAATACAGGAATTTTCAGCCGATTAGTTGAAAAAGTTTATTTTCACAGACTGAATTATTCCAGAATGATTGGGGAGATTTTATAAGGGAGTTAATTTAAATAGAAACTAATTCAGAAAGCAAATGGAGCTTTGTGCTGCTGATTTGAACAGAACCTGTTTTTAGTCAAAATACTTCCAGATTTTCTCTTCAGATTAAATCAGTTCAATGAAATAATTTAAATCAAAATTTCTCTCCTGTTAATCCTCATTTTACTGCTTTCATCTCCTTTTTAAATAATGTTAGAAAACCTCCCAGAAGCCGTGAACTGGAGGAAATGATGTCGCTTTTTAAACGGAAGGATCAACTTTCCTGTCTGCGTCTTCGTCTTCGTCTTCGTCTTGTATAACTGAAGCTCTCAGGAGCCTCTGAACATGTTGTGACTTTTCTAGAACAGATTTACACGTTTGGATCTTGTTAATTGGTCATAAAGTCGTCCACTGTTCTGTTTTTAGGCCTTCACTCTTTCTGCTGCTGACTTCAGTCCAAACTGTGGTTAAACCAGCGTCCCAGTGGCCAACATTGCCCAGTAGTTGCGTAGCGATGACACACACCATTAACGGCAGTAAACACTCCACCAATCTGCAGCAGATAACGCTATCAGCCTCCCCCCCGCCCGATACAAACACATCCTTCATTCAGCCAAGAGTTGCTCAGAGTTCAGAGGAAATTATTTTTAGCTGAAGGGACTTAACCCAAAAAAAAAAACTGAAAGAAAAGCAGAAGGCTGCTGGGGCCAGTTCACAAAAAAGCTTTTTATTCTGAGACAATAAAGTGAATTCATTCGGATCTACAGCAGTGAGATAAGAATAGAACCAGAGGGTTTTAAAAAAGCCTGAAGCAGCTTCTAACAGACAAACTGATCCCTTGCAGTCAGCTTTTATTTCCACTGACGCTATGAAGAAGAACAAACCTCTGGATCTTCAGCTGTTGGTTCCCTGAAGGCTGATTCTGGTCCAATCCAACCTTCACTTCCTGAGGTTTGTCATCATTCAGTGCATTAGAGCTCCAAATGAAGTGAAGAACTTCTGGTGTCTGAACTCAACCAAGAAGGTTTGATGTTGAAAATTGGTTAGATGCTTGAATTTAACTGTGAAATCAACCCGTCAGTTTTAGACGTGTAAACTAAACCTTTTCCTCCTGAGCAGAACCAGTTTTACTGGGAGAACTGTGTAGTTTACTGGGAGAACTGTGTAGTTTACTGGGAGAACTGTGTAGTTTACTGGGAGAACTGTGTAGTTTACTGGGAGAACTGTGTAGTTTTACTGGGAGAACTTAGCTGCTGTAGTTTTTGTGGCCAAATTGAAATCTAACTTCAACCACATAGAGTTTCCCGTCTTAACTGAACTGAGTATTTCTGATGATAATCTAACCCAGTGGAACATCAGTATTTAGTGTACCAACATGAGATAAAGAACCAGAGGTCTCCATGTGAAGGTCATGGATGAACCAGAGGTCTCCATGTGAAGGCCACATCCTGAACCTGGTCCCAGCCTGGATTAGTCTCCTGACAGAAACACAACCACAAGAGATCTGAGAAGTTGTCATCAGCTTCACAACAACGAAGACATCCAGGAAAGATAAAGTATGAATGCTGGAACCTGACGGTGTGGTTCCAGATCCTGGAGTTGTCCTGGAAGTCCAGCTCTGGAGATAAGCAGCATTGTTCCTGGTATCAGCGTGGAGCTGTCAGCCTGATGATGGAGGAGCTGCTTCCTCTGGTTATAAATAACCTGCTGGGGCTTTTAGAAAACAAAAGCTCTGTGAGGGATCACCCTCTGCTGATCTTCTGAAAGCTCCCAGTCTTTAGCCAGATCCAATATACCAGCAACATTCAGACCTTCAGAGTCTGATGTTTGTTCAGGGATTGTTAAAGACCAGCAGAGGGAATTTCTCTCTTCAGAGACTAAATGTTGTTCAGGAGCCTCTCAGATATCAGATCCTGCTTCCCTCCATCGCTCCACATTCGCTCTGATCCACAGTTTAACTGATGCTTTAAAAGCTCCACAGAGAACATCTCAGCTGGTTCTGATCCACAGTTTAATGGTTTCACTCTCATGTCTCCAGAACGTTTCTTCCATTTTCAGCTCTAAACACCACAGAGATGATTCATTTCTCCTGTAATCCTGCTGCTGGCTCCACCCCCTTCAGGAAGAAGACTCTCTCTGTCTGTGACTGACAGGAAAACAGTAAGAGCAAAACTTCTGTCATCATTTTACATCAAACATGTCAGTCTGGCTGCTGCCAGGCCTAGTTAGTGCCCTCCCCTCTCCTTCCTCTTTCCTTTTAGGGCAGCCCAGCAGTGCACAGGAGGCAACAGGTGTTCCCCATCGGCCATAATCAGCCAGCTCATGAACAGGTGGAAGGCAACCAATCAAGCTTCATTCCTGCTGCAATATAACCAGACGCCTCCCATCTCTCAGTGCTGGATCGTAACACGTTCCTTCTGGACCCACCTGTTCCTGCCGTCAGCACTGGACCCTGGTTATCACCTCAGAGACAAACACTCACCTGAGCCGCCTCCCTCCTCCTGGCGTCCTTCCCCACTCACCTGTTGCTGCTTCAAGCCATCCACCATCTGGACCGAAGCACACTGCTCCAAACCCTGGCTGCTACTATGGTGAACCAGTTCTGAGCATTCCTAGTATAATTCATGAGTTTGTAGTCCAGTCATTGTTATAGCTCTGGTTAAAGAAGCACCGTATTTTGAGAAGACTTCTGTTGTAGTTACCTCTCGCTATCCTCGTAAAGATAGCCTCGTGTTTAGTTTTAGTATTCGTGAGATTGGTCCTTGCTTGCCTAGGTGTTACCTACCGCGAGTTGGTTATTATTGTCTTTTTACAGTTCCGCCCGGCCCCTAGGTGCCGCTGTAAGATCCAGAGCCTTTTGCTATCTATTTCCGTTTCCTGTGGCTATCCTAGTTTCCGCTTGTAGTCCAAAAAAAACTTTGTAAATAAATCTGTGTTGCATTCAAGGACCGTCTGTTCATTTCCTGCACCTGAGCCATCCTGAACTCTGTAACAAAACATGTCTGAATTCTCTGATTTTACCTTGTGTTTGGTGAGTTTGTGGTAAAAATACTATAGTATTCAACTATCAGCCATAAAAGTACTGTAGTTATAGACTATCAGCAGTAAAAGTACTGTAACATTAAAGTATCAGCAGTAAAAGTACTGTAGTATTAAACTATCAGCAGTAAAAGTACTGTAGTATTGTATCGGTACTTTGCTGAATGAGATGAATGACTTCTTCGGCCGTTTTGAAGCAAACAACAGCACCCCTGCACAGAAGACCACACCTCCACCTAGTGACCAGGTGCTGTCACTGTCCCCAGAGAGCCCTCAGCAGGATCAACTGCAAAGCTCCGGGTCCTGACAACATTCCTGGTCGTGTATTGAGAGACTGTGCTGGGGAACTCACGGATGTCTTCACAGACATTTTTAACATCTCTCTGAGGCAGGCTGTTGTCTCCACGTGCCTCAAAACAGCCACCATCATCCCGGTACTGAAGAAGTCATCCCCCTCCTCCTTCAACGACTACCGCCCAGCTGCACTCACCCCCATCCTGATGAAGTGCTTTGAACAGCTAGTCATGCACCACATCAAATCCCTCCTCCCACCTACCCTGGACTCTACCAGTTTGCATATTGGACCAACCGCTCAACCGATGATGCAATCTCCATTGCACTCCACTGAGCCCTCACACACCTGGAAAACAAGGACTCTCATGTTAGAATACTGTTCATAGACTTTAGTTCAGCATTTAACACCATCATCTCCCAGCAGCTCAACCACAAACTAGACCAGCTTGGACTCAACACCTCACTGTGCAACTGGCTACTGGACTTCCTGACAGGGAGACCACAGGCAGTACAGATCAGCAGCAAGACATCGAGCACCATCATCCTGAACGCGGGGGTCCCCCAAGGATGTGTGCTGAGCCCCCTACTCTTCACCCTGCTGACCCATGACTGCACTCCAGCTCACAGCTCCAATCTTTTTATAAAGTTTGTGGATGACACAACTGTGGTGGGTCTCATCAGTAACAGCGATGAGACACAATACAGGAGTGAGGTGAGCAACCTGGCCAGGTGGTGCAGCACCAACAACCTCTCTCTGAACGTGGAGAAGACAAAGGAGATGGTTGTTGACTTCAGGAGAGGACACACCCAGCATGCTCCTCTCAACATCAACGGTGCGGCTGTGGAGAGGGTGAGCAGCACCAAGTTCCTGGGTGTGTACGTCTCAGAAAATCTCTCCTGGACCAGAAACACAACATCACTGGTCAGGAAGTTACAACAACGTCTCTACTTCCTGCGTAAGCTGAGAAGAGCCAGTGCCCCGCCCCCATCATGTCCACCTTCTATAGAGGCACCATGGAGAGCATCCTGTCCAGCAGCATCACAGCGTGGTACGACTCCTGCACCTCCTCCTGCTGCAGGACCCTCCAGCATGTCGTGAAAGCAGCAGAAAGGATTGTGGGTGTCTCTCTCCCCTCCCTCCAGGACATCTACAGCACCCACCTCACTCCCAAAGCACTAAGCATTGCAGGAGACCCCACACACCCATCCCACAACCTGTTCAGCCTGCTGCCATCAGGGAGGAGACTGAAGAGTCTGAGGACCAGGACCAGTCGACTGAGCAACAGCTTCATCCACCAGGCTGTCAGGAAGCTGAACTCTCTCCCCTCTCTGCCCTCTCTACCACCCCCTTCCCCCGCATACACAAACTCTGGTCAATAACCTCTGACCTGCACTGTAATAGCACATTCAACCATCAAGCATATTTGCACTTTTTGGACTGTTACTTATTTGCACTGTTCTGAGTATTCTGCACTAAAATCCGTCACTTTATCTCATAGTCATGTTTACATTTCAGTCAGTTCTGCTTTTCTTAGTTCTTAGTTGTTGCTCGGCTCTAGTTTTGCTTCCTTTGTTCTTTTTGCCCTTTAATATCTTATTTTTTAAGTCTTTATTTAATGTCTACTGTTGCACGAAGAGAGAGTAACGAAATTTCGATCCTTGGTATGTCATGTACATATTGAAGAATTGACAATAAAGCTGACTTTGACTTAATACTACAGTACTTTTCCTAAACGGTGAATTCTCTGTTTTCCAGGAACCTTCTGGACTCGGTTCTGTCTCGTTATTCCATCCGCTGAAGTTCTGCTGCAGGAGCAGAAAGTATGTCTGCTATGCTGACCTGATTTACCTTCAGACCGCTGGCCAATAGGGGAGCCTCCGCAGGGCTGCTTGTTGCTGATTGGCTGAGAGGTGAAAGGAGGAGGAGTTTAGAGTTCAGGGTTCAGATGGAGGTCAGAGGTTAAAGCAGACATTCAGCCTCTTTCTGCAGATAAGTGTTCTGGAACCCATGAATCTGCTCTGAAGGAGCTCCAGGATCAGGAGGAACCAGAGGAGGAACCAGAAAATCTCTGATGTTTGATTAGGAGCAAGTGAGAAGTTTTTTACTCAATAATTCCACTAAAATCTGTCAGCGGGTTTAAAAATGACATTCTTTAAAAACTGCCAGAATGACAGGATTTATTTTTTTAAAATGTCCACAATCACTGATTTCAGCTGATAGAAAAATGATTCAGATCTGAGGTCAGATTTAATGAGTTTGGGGAAGAAGTTGCTTTAAAAATATCTAAATTATTAACTAGTAATCTGCTTTCAGTAACACACAGAAAAAAACATCTGAAGATCACATCATTCCTTAAAACAGTTCTCAGATTTAGAAGCTGTGAAGACCAGAGATCCAGAGAATAAATATCTCCAGGATGTGGAGAGAACATTCCTCCACTTCTCCTCCTCCTTCATGGTTCTTCTGCTTCCATGGAGGTGATGAACTTCAGTAGAAAATGAACCTGGAGAGAAGAAACACCAGAAAGTTCTCAGAGGTTCAACTTCCAAACACTTAATCCAGAGATTCTGGATGTTTTCTCTGATCTTCTGGATGTTCTGAGCAGAAACCAGGAGGAGAAAGAGGAGGAGAAAGAGGAGGAGAGTTGGAGCTGAGGTTGTTTCAGGACCCGTTGGTTCCTCGGAGGCAACAGGAGGTCATGGAGGAGTTCAGTCAGCTGGAACCTCCTGATTATGAAACTGTTGGTGAGGAAACTTCATGCTGAGATCAGAGGAACATCTGAGGAGTTAGAGGAGCAGATTCAACCAGCAGAGTTCTCAGAGGAACTCCTCCTCTCTGCTTTCAGAGTTTCTGAGGAAACTTCTCTGAGATCTTCTGAACAAACACCTTCAGATAATATTTGGTGTTTTTGGTTTCAGCTTCGAGGCCTTGGCTTCCCCTGAAGTCCACCTGGTGTGAGTCTTATTCTGCAGCAGAAGAACCCTGGACCCAGCAGAAGAACCCTGGACCCAGCAGAAGAACCCTGGACCCAGCAGCTGCTCCAGTAAAACACAGCTGTCTGGGTTCATTTTTTACAGCTTTGATTGTTGCTTTCTTGTTCAAATCTATAAATTTTGGCTCATTTTGGGCAATTTTTCTAACATAGTGGAAGTTTTTGTCATTTTCAGTTTTTTTCAGTTTTTGTGGAGAAGTTTGCATCATTTTAGAAAATATTTCAGTTGTTTTGGACAAGATTTAGTCATTTTTGACCAATTTTGAATCACTCTGAATGTGAACTTTTTTATTTTTATTTCTACTACAAACACGACTCCTGCAGAAGATGTTCCACCATCATCAGTAGATGTTCCTCCATCATCAGTAGATGTTCCTCCATCATCAGATGTTCCTCCATCATCAGTAGATGTTTCTCCATCATCAGTAGATGTTCCTCCATCATCAGTAGATGTTTCACCATCATCAGTAGATGTTCCACCATCATCAGTAGATGTTCCTCCATCATCAGTAGATGTTCCTCCATCATCAGTAGATGTTTCTCCATCATCAGTAGATGTTCCTCCATCATCAGTAGATGTTCCACCATCATCAGTAGATGTTCCTCCATCATCAGTAGATGTTCCACCAACATGTTTCTGATCCATGCTGACTTTATTTATTCATCCAGTAGCTTTGGTTTTCCTCTCAGGATCATTTCAGGTAAAAATTCTGTCATTTTAAACAGATTGTAGGGTTATTTTGGAGGATTTTTCTCATCATTCATCATCAAGTTTATGTCGTTCATCCATCTGTCCATCCATCCGTCCATGTCCGTCCGTCCATCCATCCATCCATGTCTGTCCATCCGTCCATCCATCCATCCCTCCATCCATCCATCCATCATCCGTCCGTCAGTCCATCCATCCGTCCATCTGCCCTGTTCATAGATGTGTTGTTTGTTGTTGTTGTTTATGTGGACCAGTGGTTCTTCTCAACAAACAACAATACTTCTTTGTGGGACTAATTGGAACAAGTTTTTTTCGGCCAATTAGAGCCAACCGCTTCGACCTCGTCTCCTCATTAGACCTGGTACTTCCTGTTTCAGTCTTTCTGCTCTGTGATCTCCAGAAACAGAGGAAAGATGTCCACGGTTTGTCCTCCAGCTTTGATCTGGCTCAGGATTGGTGCAAATATCAGCTACTTCCTGTTGGCTGTCTTTGTCTTCCTGTCCGTCCTTCTCAGGCTTCCCCTCGTCTTCAGTCCATGTTTCTGTCTGGATCAACAATATCTGACAGTTTATGCAGAATTTAGGGCACGTTTTGAGTCATTTTTCACAGTTTTTAAGCCATTTAGGAAAGATTTTTTGTAATTTTGGATCACGTTTAAGTCATTCTTTGAAATTTATGTCTCATTTTGAACAATATTGAATCTTATTAGACAAGTTTTGCATCATTTTCAACACTTTTTGAGTCATTTTATTGAACAATTTTTGCGTCCTTTTGACAAACTCCGAGTCATTATCAAAACTGTTATAATGATTTTGTGCAATATATGAGTTGTTTTGGCAGATTTATGCCATTTTGGATACATTTAGTCAGTCTGGGTCATTTTAAAATGATTTTGGGTGATTGTTGTCAACTAACTGAGAGTCAGTTTGAACCATTTTTTGTGATTCTGGACAGTTTTAAACTGGTTTGGGCCACATTTAGTCCAGGCTGGACGAGGTGGTATCAGTGCCTCTGACTAATTATAGATGATGACTGATAGACACGGTGGTTAGAAGCTCAGAGATCCACAGAAACACACCCAGGCTGCTGCCTCGGAGGGTATTTATCTGGAATCTGCCCCCATCTTTCCCTCCACGCCTCTTCCATTAATGTGTAATGTGGTGGGTTTGATCTGCGTCTCCAGAGCATTAAAATGTGTCGGAACGGAACCAGAAACGTTCCTGAAGGAGACGGTTTCTGAACAGAGAAGTTCAGATTCTGACTTTCTGCTTCCGCTCCTTCTTTTCTGACTGATTTAATGCTCTCAGTCTGTTCTTCGTGATGTTTTTAATAATGTGTTATGCAGCTATGCCCAGCCCCGAGGGACTAAAAACACCACAGATCAACAGAAACCAGATCCAGATGATCATTTCATAGATCTGGACTCATTTAGGAGTCATTCCTGACCAGTTCTGGGTCATTTTTAACTAATTTGACTCATTTTGGACTAATTTTAAGTCATCTTCAACAAACTTTGTGTCATTTGAGACAAGTTTATGCTATTTTAGATAAATTTACTCACTCTGGACCATTTCTGAGTCATAACTGTGACTTGTGGACATGTGTTCTAATTCTGAATAATTTATCATTTTGAGTCATTTTAAAACATTTTGTTGTTGTGGAGGGGTTTAGGGTTTAGGCTTCGGGTTTATATCATCCTGGATGAGCATTAAGTCATTTCTGACCACTTTTGCATAATTTCTGATGATTTTTTTTACTTATTGAGTCATTTTAACACCTTTGGAGTCCATTTGAACTCATTTGACTCATTTTTTGACAAGTTTTCTGTCATTTTGGGAAAATGCTGCATCGTCTTGAACAAACATTGCATCATTTGAGATAAGATCTGAGTCATTTTCTAAAATATAGTTTTTGAGTCATGTTGATGGATGTTTGCCGAGCTGGACTCATTCAGTCATTGTGGACAGTTTGTGAGTCATTCAGGACGACTGTTGAGCAAATTGGGACCATTTCTGCCATTTTTTCCCCATTTTACTAAGTTGGGGCAAGTTTTGAGTCACCTTTCAAATGTTTTTTGTCAGGACACATTTTGAGTAATTTCTGACGAGTTTCGAGTCATTTTTGGCCAGTTTATGCTGTGATGGACGCATTCAGTCATTCTGGACCATTTTTAATTCCTCAATTTTTGTTCAGAATTCATTTTGGAACATTTGTGAATCATTTTTGGAAAGTTTTTTGGACTTATTTTGGGCTATTTAAAACAGTTTTTGAATTAATTGGGAAGAGTGTAAATCATTTTTAATTTCTTGTGTCATTGTGAACAAGTTTGGAATCATGTTTGATAATTTTTCAAAACATTCAGAGAGCTTTCAGGTTGAACTGCAGGCAGTGTTTCCTCAGAGAGTCTGAGAGGAAAATAAAATGAATGCAGCATGGCTCAGAAACATGTTGGAGATCCATTCAGCATGGTGGAACATCTTCTAGTTGGAGATCCATTCAGCATGGTGGAACATCTTCTAGTTGGAGATCCATTCGGCATGGTGGAACATCTAGTTGGAGATCCATTCGGCATGGTGGAACATCTTCTAGTTGGAGATCCATCCGGCATGGTGGAACATCTTCTAGTTGGAGATCCATCCGGCATGGTGGAACATCTTCTAGTTGGAGATCCATCCGGCATGGTGGAACATCTTCTAGTTGGAGATCCATCCGGCATGGTGGAACATCTTCTAGTTGGAGATCCATCCAGCATGGTGGAACATCTTTCTCCAGATGATGAGCAGAGTAGAGAGGAAAAGTCTGGAAGCATGGAGATATTCATCATCATTTTTGACAGATCTGATCATTCAGGACAAACTTTTGTTGACATTTCGAATCGTTTTTGAGACATGTTCATCAGATTAGACACATTTGGAATCGCTGATGCTAAGTTTTGAGTTATTTCCAACTTTTTTGGATTCATTTTGGACCAAAGAAACCTTTTCCTCTGTGAGCATGTGTGGTTAAGTTTGTCTTTGAGTTGTTAGTGTTTGTGTTGGACCAGAATCACTCAGAAATTGTCCAGAAAGTCCCCATAAAGATGACGTTTGTTGATAAGGTTGTATAAAAAGGCCTGGACATGTTTCAGAATGATGAACTCTAACAGTCGTACACAGTGGAAGCTGCTTTACTTCTCAGATGAAATAAAGAGATGTTTGTGACTGATCTGAGTCTGGTTCCTCCTCTGGTTAATCACATTTAGAGCCGACATGCTTCAGTTTGGATCTGAGAGTGAAACCAGAGACCCATGAACCGGTTTACGTTGATCTGATTCCATCTGCAGCTGAGGGACTCAAAATGAGATTTATTGAATTTCTCAGGAGGCTGAAAAACCCACCAGGCTCCTCATGGGATGTTTAGAGAAAAAACGGTTTAAAGAGTGAAAAGTGTGACTTATCTTCAGAAGATCTGTTTCTGCCTCCATCTGCAGAGGCTGATTTAATGGCAGCAGAGAGGAAAACTGATCCTACTGAACGTTTTTATTCACTGACGTTCATTTAAAGTCCTGCAGAGGAAGCAGAACCACGAAGGAGGTGGTCCAGTATTAGCCCAGTTTGGCCCAGTATAACCCAGTATTAGCCCAGTTTAGTCCAGTATAGCCCAGTATTAGTCCAGTATAGCCCATTATAACCCAGTATTAGCCCAGTTTGGCCCAGTATAACCCAGTATTAGCCCAGTTTGGCCCAGTCTTAGTCCAGTATAGCCCAGTATAGCCCAATATTAGCCCAGTTTAGTCCAGTATAGCCCAGTATTAGTCCAGTATAGTCTAGTATAGCCCAGTATTAGCCCAGTTTGGCCCAGTATAACCCAGTATTAGCCCAGTTTAGTCCAGTATAGCCCAGTATTAGTCCAGTATAGCCCAGTATAGCCCAATATTAGCCCAGTTTAGTCCAGTATAGCCCAGTATTAGTCCAGTATAGCCCAGTATAGCCCAATATTAGCCCAGTTTAGTCCAGTATAGCCCAGTATTAGTCCAGTATAGTCTAGTATAGCCCAGTATTAGCCCAGTTTGGCCCAGTATAACCCAGTATTAGCCCAGTTTAGTCCAGTATAGCCCAGTATTAGTCCAGTATAGTCCAGTATAGCCCAGTATTAGCCCAGTTTGGCCCAGTATAACCCAATATTAGCCCAGTTTAGTCCAGTATAGCCCAGTATTAGTCCAGTATAGCCCATTATAACCCAGTATTAGCCCAGTTTGGCCCAGTATAACCCAGTATTAGCCCAGTTTGGCCCAGTCTTAGTCCAGTATAGCCCAGTATAGCCCAATATTAGCCCAGTTTAGTCCAGTATAGCCCAGTATTAGTCCAGTATATTCTAGTATAGCCCAGTATTAGCCCAGTTTGGCCCAGTATAACCCAGTATTAGCCCAGTTTAGTCCAGTATAGCCCAGTATTAGTCCAGTATAGTCCAGTATAGCCCAGTATTAGTCCAGTTTGGCCCAGTATAACCCAGTATTAGCCCAGTTTGGCCCAGTATAACCCAGTATTAGCCCAGTTTAGTCCAGTATAGCTCAGTATTAGTCCAGTATAGCCCAGTATAACCCAGCATTAGCCCAGTTTGGCCAGTATAACCCAGTGTTAGCCCAGTTTAGTCCAGTATAGCCCAGCATTAGTCCAGTATAGCCCAGTATTAGCCCAGTTTGGCCCAGTATAACCCAGTATTAGCCCAGTTTAGTCCAGTATAGCCTAGTATTAGCCCAGTTTGGCCCAGTATAACCTAGTATTAGCCCAGTTTTGTCCAGTATAGCCCAGTATTGGTCCAGTATAGTCCAGTATAGCCCAGTATTAGCCCAGTTTGGCCCAGTATAACCCAGTATTAGCCCAGTTTGGCCCAGTATAACCCAGTATTAGCCCAGTTTAGTCCAGTATAGCCCAGTATTAGTCCAGTATAGCCCAGTATAACCCAGTATTAGCCCAGTTTTGCCCAGTATAACCCAGTATTAGCCCAGTATAGCCCAGTCTTAGTCCAGTATAGCCCAGTATTAGCTCAGTTTGGCCCAGTATAACCTAGTATTAGCCCAGTTTTGTCCAGTATAGCCCAGTATTAGTCCAGTATAGTCCAGTATAGCCCAGTATTAGCCCAGTTTGGCCCAGTATAACCCAGTATTAGCCCAGTTTGGCCCAGTATAACCCAGTGTTAGCCCAGTTTAGTCCAGTATAGCCCAGCATTAGTCCAGTATAGCCCAGTATTAGCCCAGTTTGGCCCAGTATAACCTAGTATTAGCCCAGTTTTGTCCAGTATAGCCCAGTATTAGTCCAGTATAGTCCAGTATAGCTCAGTATTAGTCCAGTATAGCCCAGTATAACCCAGCATTAGCCCAGTTTGGCCAGTATAACCCAGTGTTAGCCCCGTTTAGTCCAGTATAGCCCAGCATTAGTCCAGTATAGCCCAGTATTAGCCCAGTGTGGCCCAGTATAACCCAGTATTAGCCCAGTTTAGTCCAGTATAGCCTAGTATTAGCCCAGTTTGGCCCAGTATAACCTAGTATTAGCCCAGTTTTGTCCAGTATAGCCCAGTATTGGTCCAGTATAGTCCAGTATAGCCCAGTATTAGCCCAGTTTGGCCCAGTATAACCCAGTATTAGCCCAGTTTGGCCCAGTATAACCCAGTATTAGCCCAGTTTAGTCCAGTATAGCCCAGTATTAGTCTAGTATAGCCCAGTATAACCCAGTATTGGTCCAGTATAACCCAGTATTAGCCCAGTATTAGCCCACTATAGCCCACTATAGCCCAATATAGCCCAGTATTGGCTCAGTATAGCCCAATATAGCCCAGTACTGGCCCAGTACTAGCCCAGTATAACCCAGTATTAGTCCACTATAGCCCAGTATTGGCTCAGTATAGCCCAATATAGCCCAGTACTGGCCCAGTACTAGCCCAGTATAACCCAGTATTAGTCCACTATAGCCCAGTATTGGCCCAGTTTAGCCCAGTTTAGCCAGTAGCTGGTCTATCTGCTCCGGATCAGGCTGAACCAACATTCTTAGGGCGGATTGTGAAACTGAGCGGCTCGGGGAGTTTTTCTAGCTCCGCTCAGCCCCACAGTGTGCGGGTTCGTGCGTGTGAACCAGAGTTGTGTAATCTGTCCGTTCTGCGTCTCCTGTCTCCCCCCTTTCCTCCCGTTCCTCCCCCAGCGGCCCCCGGCTGCCAGGCGTCACACAGCAGTTTATAACAAGGAGGAGAAAAAAACACGGAACCCTCCCCGCCGTGGACAGAGTCACGGAGAGTGACTGTGACCGGAGGAAGGGGACCGGACCGTCTGTGAGGAAAACACCCGGACCGGGGATCGGGAGCATGCGGCTCGGTTTGCTGTTCAGGTAAAACCGTGGGAGGTTCGGTTCGGAGGCTCGGTTCGCGTCTCCGGAGGTTCGCTTTTGGTTTTACGCACGGCGGTTCCTGGTCGTTACGCGCCGAGCTGGGTCGGAATCCGACCGGAGGAGAAGCATCTGGTCCCGTTTGGTGCTCAGGGCGGTTCTGAGAGAGTTTCCCCGCTGGAAGATCCTCTCAGTCCGTCCAGCTCCGTTTATTCTGCAACGTGCCACAGTAGCGGCCGCGGAAACGTGGACTCGGGTAGGGGGTCGTTACTTCGGCCTGAGCGGCTCTGTTGTGTCGGACTGTGCGGGACCTTTGTCTGAGTTTTTCGGGGTAATTGTGTCGTCTGGAGCGGGGAGCTTCCCCAGACCGCCGCGGTGCACCGCACCGGGCAGCAGGGACCAATTACCGGCCGCATGTGGCCTGCGGGCTGCGGTGACGGTCGGTTCTGGGAGTCCGGGTCCAGCTTCTGGGCAGATGTGGAGGTTTTGGTTCCACTTGTTTCTGCTGCACTTGTCTGTCTGCTGGTTTAGATAATTACGCACAGAAACAAGAGCTTTAATGGGAAACTTTCACCTCCAGTAAACTCAGCACGAACCGACCCTGCTGCTGGAGGAAACCTGGAGCAGCTCAGAAGTTCTGATGTTTGTTAGAGAGAAACCTGGAGCAGCTCAGAAGTTCTGATGTTTGTTAGAAACCAGAGGAAACCTGCTGTTGTTGGTTCAAACCTCCAGATCCAACAGGTCCTTTAAGAAGAAAAACTGAAAGTTTAGTTCCTCTGAGCCACAGACCTGAAGTTTAACAGAACTAATAAATGTGACTAATGAGGTTCTTCTTCACTTCTTCAGTCACCAGGACAGATTCTGAGTCCGTTTGGACTCACCTTTAGTCATCTGGGACACGTTTGGACGATCAGTCATTTGGAAGAATCTCTGTGTCATTTTGGGGAAGTTTTAAATTATTTTAGTCAAATGTAGAGTTTTGGACTTGTTTCCAGACCTCATCATTCCGGACTGATTCTCTTCACAGTTTGAGCATTTTGTTTTTCGGAGTGTGGACAGATTTCTGTCATTCTGGAGAAGAATTTGTCTGAATCATTGTGGACAACCTTTGATTTATTTAGATTTGTTTTTGTCCTTTTAGATGCATTTATGTCAATTTGGACAAGTTCTGACTAGTTCTGGACATGTAAGTCTGTTTAAATGTCCCAGAGATGTTTGTCTGTGGATCCTGAAGGAATAAAGAAACTTTTCTCCTGCAGTGGAAACAAAATCCACGGTGATCAGATGTCCACTCAACAGTCTGTCTCTGGTTTAAAAGGAACAATTGGTGGACCAAACTCTGAGTTATGTTGGACAAATGTTGAGTTATTTTGGATTTTTTTGTCCTTTTTGGACAAGTTTATATCATGGTGGACAAGTTTTCTGGCATTTTGGACAAAACTGTGGACAAACTACATCATTCTGGCCAAACCTTGAGTCATTTTGTCCACTTTGAGTCATTTTTTTCGTCTTTTTGGACCAGTTTACATGTTTGGGAAGTTTTGAGGCAGTTTGAACGAGCCGTTGTGACTTTAGAATCATTCTTGACTAATTCCTATTCATTTTTTAAAAGTTTTAGTCAGTGTGGAGTTATTTTGGACGATTTTTTGTTCTTTTTGACAGGTTTCCATATTTGTGGACAAGTTTGGATTCATTTTGGACAAACTTTGAATCAGATTCTTGGTAACTGTGGACAAAGTGTTTGTCATTTTGAACAAATTTTGAGTTATTTTGGGTATTTTGTCCTTTTTGGACCAGTTTATATCATGGTGGACAAGTTTGAAGTCATTTTGATCAAGTTTAAAATAATTTTAGACAACTTTAGACAGATAACTGTGGACAAACTGTGTCATATTGGTCAAACCTTGAGTAATTAATTTGAGAGAAAAGTTTAATTGCATTGGATGTGTTTTGTCTATAAGTTTAGAGTTGGTCTTCACATATTTTGTGTAATTTTGGACAAATGTAGAGTAGCTGTGGACATGACTTTGGTAGTTTTGGACAAGTTTGGAATAATTTTGGACACATTTGGTGTAACTTTGGACAAACTTTGAGTCATGTTTGATCTGTTGTCATTTTGGACAAACTTTGAGGTATTTTGAACAACTTTTTCATCCTTTTGGACTCTTTTTTGAGGTATTTTGGACAGTTTGTATCATTTTGCTTTGAGTTTGAGTCATTTTGGACAAACTTGGAGCCATTTTCAACAAGTTAATGTCATTCTGTATAATGCTTGACTTATTTTTGTTGTTGACAAATTTATATGTTTTTAGACAATTTTGGATTCACTTTGGACAAACCTTGAATCAGATTCTTGGTAATTTTGGACAAGGTTTTTGTCATTTTGAACAAATTTTGAGTTATGTTGGAGAAATATTGAGTTATTTTGGATTTTTTTTGTCCGTTTTGGACAAATTTATATCACAATGGACAAGCTTTCAGTCATTTTGGACCAACTTTACGTCATTTTGGACAAAAGTGTGGACAAACTGTCATTCTGGTCAAAACTTGACTAATTTTGTCTACACTTTGAATCATTTGGGAGAAAAGTTGAATCATTTTGGACATTTTTTCCTCTTTTTGGACAGGTTGATAGGTTTTTGGAGAGGTTTTGGGTCATTTTTGACAATATCCAGTTGATTTTTCAAGAGTTTTAGCCATTTTGGACAAACTTTGAGTCGTTTTTGACACTTTTCCGTGTTATTCTGGACATGGTAGCTTGTTCAAACATCCCCTATTTGATTGAGATGTCGGTGGACCTTGAAGGAATAAAGAAACTTTAATCCACTGACCGGAACATTTGATCGTTTGTCCACTCACCACAGTTTTAGAGGAAATGTCAGAACCTTAAAGAGCTCATAAATCCTGTAACTGTGTTGGTTTTCTCACTACCAGGATCTTGGTGCTGTGGAGCTTCGTGGAGGTGACCACCTCCGTGACGAAGACCAAGAGGAAGGTGAGTCCCGACGTCCTCGAAGCTTAAGGACACATTTACAGTCATTCTGGACACATTTAATGTCATTCTGGACACATTTAGAGTCAATCTGGACACATTTAGAGTCATTTTAGACAATATTTTAGTAATTTAGGACAGACTTACGTCATTTGTCCTACTTTTTAAATTTTTTTTTTTTATTATCCCTTATTAATCCTAGGGGAAATTCTGATTTTCACATCTCTCCCCAGTTGGGGGAGTCAGAGCGATGGGTCAGCCACAGTACAGCGCCCCCTGGAGCAGGAAGGGTTAAGGGTCTTGCTCAAGGGCCCAACAGTGGCCACATCGGGGTTTGAACCTCTGACCTTCTGATCAGTAGTCCAGAGACTTAACTGTTGCCCCACCACTGCCCCCGAGTCATTTAATGCACATTTTTGACTGATTTTGAGTCATTTTGATGAATTTCAAACAAGTTCATGTCATTTTAGACCGATTTAGAGACATTCTAGATCATGTTTGCATCATGTTGGACAATTCTGAAGTCTCTTCAGGCAAATTTTGAGTCATTTCAGACAATGTTGTAGTAATTTAGGACACACTTATGTCATTTTGCCAACATTTTGAGTCATATTGATTAATTTCGAGCAAGTTTATATCATTTTAGACCAATTTAGAGTCCTTCTAGGGTTAGGTTTAGGGTTAGGTGTTGTTAGATGTTTAAGGTATTTTATACAACTTTGTTTTTTGGGGGCAAACTTAGAGTCCTGCTTGACATCTGTTTTGTAATTTCAGACAAATGATTCATTTCGGTCATTCTGAACAAACCTTGAGGTTCTGACTGATTCTTTTTCATTCAGTCTTTCTACTTGGAGTCGATGTCGGATGGATTTTAGGTCATTTTGGGTAAACTGGATCAGTTGATGACATTTTGGAGAAAGCCTGAGTTAATGGAAATTTGTTGGTGATTTTCGACATATTTATGTCATATTGGACACCTTTTGAGTCTTTCTGGACAAACTTTCAGTCATTTTGGACTTTATTTTTGTTCATTTTTGACAGATTGCTTCCAATTTAGACACATTTTGAGTTGTTTTCTTGTCATTTTCTGTTGGGTTTTGTCATTTTCTACTTGCTCTGAGTCATTGAAGACAAGTTCATGTCATTTTGAACAAATGTTATCTTATTTATGCCAATGTTATTGTAATTTTCAACATCTTTATCCCATTTTGGACAAATTCTGACCCATTTTGGCGTTTTCAATATATTTGAGTAATTCTGAACACTATTTGAGTCCTGTTGGATTAAATTTACTGTCCTTTTAGACTAACCCTAACTCTCTCATTTTATTGCATCATTTCTGACAGATTTCTTTCATTTTTTTTTCATTGTTTTTTTTAGTCATTTTCAGCACCCTTTGAGTCTTTCAGGACAAGTCTGAGTCATTGTGGACAAGGTGTGAATCATTTTTGGCCAAGTTTCTGTCATCTGAACTTTAAGTTGTTGAAGAGATAAGAAACTAAATCCATGCAGAAATCAGTGCCAAAGTTCAGCTTCACTGGTCTGAGTCTCTGAAATTCGAGCTTTTCTTCCACTTTGAGTCTTTTTAGGAGGAAGTTTGTTCTGTCCAAGCTGAGGCCTCTAAACGTTTATCACCAAGATTAGTGAGGAAACTCCTATTTTCAGCTCTACGATGATGGATTTGGTTCTTTTTAAATGTTTTATGCAGCGTGAAGCCGTGAAATGAACAAATCAGAAAGAAAACAGAAACAATGTGGTTTAGAGAAGAACTGCAGCACAGTTTTGGAAACACATCAGAGCAGTTTTAGCTTTTAAACAGTAAAAAGCGTCTGATTGGCTCCCTGCCCAATGATGTCATGTTGTGTTCTATTTATGTTTGATTTATTTTTATTCTAATTGAAGCTTTACTTCCATTTAGGACTCAGTGTGGCAGTTTTTAATTTATTTTTAAAGAAATTTTCCACCCTGGTCAAATTAGTTAAATTCTGCTCCTTTTTGAGTCATTTTTGATAAATATTGATAAATTGTGGACAGCTTTATGTCGCTTTAGACACATTTGGAGTCATTTTGGACAAAATTCGAGCTATTTTGGAGAAAAGTTTTGTTTTTTGCCCTTTTGGAGAAGTTCATATTAATTTTGACAAGTTTTGAGTAATTATGGACATTTTTGAAATTGTTTTGAGTTAATTTGTAGAAATATTGAATAATTTTGGACCTACAAGTTTCTATAATCATGAATTTGGACTGTTTTAGAGTTAGATTTGAAGAAATGTTGAGTTGTTTTGGAGATTACTTGTCCTTTTGGGCAGGTTTTGTCCCTTTGGACAATTTTGGAATAACTTTGGGCATATGTTTGTTACTGTGGACAAACTTTTAGTCATTTTCAACCAGCTTTGAGTCATTTCGGACAAAATTTGAATAATTTTGGACAAACTTTGAGTCATTTTGGACAAAGTTTAATCATTTTGGACAAATTCAGAGGCACTGTAGACAGTTTTTGGCATTTTTGGATAAATTTTGGGTCATTTGGGGCCAATTTTTTGCCATTTGAGACACATTTTTTTAATTCATTTGGACAAGTTTTGAGTAATTGTGGACAGATTTCTGTCATTCTGGATGGATCTGGGAAATTTTGGACAAACTTTGAGCCATTTTGGAAAAGTTTATACAACTTTGAACGAGTTCTGAGTAATTGTGATGGAAAAAGTTGAATTAGAGAAACACATGAAGCGTTTAAAGCCTCAGAAACAGCAGAAAAGCTTTATCTTTTCCTCCTACAGTAAACAGTGAAAAAACACCTGATATGAGATGATTCACTGTCTGATTGGCCAACGCTGCCTCCTGCCAGATGATGTCATGTTGTGTTGCAGCTAAAGCAGATTCTGGTTCAGCTTTTTTCTCCTGGATGACCCCTTGCTGGTCCTGAGTGAAAGTCAGAGCTGCGTTTTATTCCAAAGGAACATAAAGCATCTTCTCCACCCATAAACCAACTCCTAACTAGCCAGTTTGTGTCTCTAAAAGTCTCTAAAAGTCTGTAAGTGGATGCTGCTGATGCTGCCCTCTGTGGTATTTACATAAAACCTGTCCTTCACGTTACTCACCGCCTCTAAGTTCTTATTAATGCTAATGAAGAATGAAACGTCTTCCACTGCAGACTGTCGGCCATGATGAAGGTTTTTATTGTAATATGAGCATCAGGCTGTACAAAAACAGACAAACAAACTCAATTTCTATGTTAAGTTTCAGCAGAAATCTGAGACGAGCTCAAAACAAATCAAACTAAAAATATCTGAATCACTGGAGAACAAAAAGGAGAAAATATCCTCTGAGTTACGTCCCAGAAACGTCCCAGAAACGTCCTGGAAACGCCCCAGAGACGTCCCAGAAATGTCCCAGAAATGCCTCAGAGACGTCCCAGAAACGCCCCAGAAACATCGCAGAAACGTCCCCGAAACGCCCCAGAAACGTCCCGGAAACGCCCCAGAAACATCCTGGAAACGCCCCAGAAACGTACCGGAAACACCCCGGAAACGTCCCAGAAACGCCCTGGAAACATCGCAGAAGCGTCCCAGAAACGTCCCAGAAACGCCCCGGAAATGTCCCGGAAACACCCCAGAAACGTCCCGGACACGTCTCGGAAGCGCCCCAGAAATGCCCCAGAAGCGTACCAGAAATGTCCCAGAAACGTCTCAGGAATGTCGCAGAAATGTCCCAGGAATGTCCCAGGAATGACCCAGGAATGTCCCATAAATGTCTCAGAAACGTCTCAGGAATGTCCCAGAAATGTCTCAGGAATGTTCCAGAAATGTCTCAGGAATGTCCAAGAAATGTCCTAGAAATGTTCCAGGAACGTCCCAGAAATATCCCAGGAATGTCCCATAAATGTCTCAGAAACATCCCAGAAACGTCTACGGAATGTTCCAGAAACATCCGACAAAATGTCTGTATTTATTTTCTGAAAAAGAAAATTTTAACATTAGAGATTTTTAAATTTGTTTTATTGTAAAATGCATTCACAAATTTATATTTCTTTTTTTAAGTAGATGAAACTCTTAAATTCATGTTTAATGCTCTGAATATACTTCAAAAATGATTTCCAATTATTGACACCATTTTTCAATTTTTATATAAATAAAATATCTGTAAAAATAATGATATTTTTGCAGATTTAAATACAATAAAAATACAGAAGACTTTCCTGATTTCCTGAAGTGAACGTTTTTTAAAACGCCAGAAAGTAAATACTTCAAAAAGTGACTTTAAAACACCTCCGTCTGATGAGTTTCTGATTAACCAGCAGCTCCCAGTGACTCCCAGCTACTGGTCCCAGATCAGCTGATCTGAACCAGTAGCTGTTCACAGCTAGAGGCTCATTACTGGAACCAGAACTGTGGCAGCTGCCGGTTTTGATGCCACTCCTCCCCCTCCTCACCCCCCCTCCCCCTCACCTCCTCCCCCTCCTCACCCCTCCTCACCTCCTCCCCCTCACCTCCCACCCCCTCACCTCCTCCTCCTCACCTCCCCCTCACCTCCTCACCCTCCTCACCTCCTCACCCCCCCTCACCTCCTCCTCCTCACCTCCCACCCCCTCACCTCCTCCTCCTCACCTCCCCCTCACCTCCTCACCCTCCTCACCTCCTCACCCCCCCTCACCTCCTCCCCCTCCTCACCCTCCACACCCCCCTCACCTCCTCCTCCTCCTCACCTCCCCCCACCTCCTCACCCTCCTCACCCCCCTCACCTCCTCCTCACCTCCTCACCCCCCTCACCTCCTCACCCTCCTCACCCCCCCTCACCTCCTCCTCCTCACCTCCCACCCCCTCACCTCCTCCTCCTCACCTCCCCCTCACCTCCTCCCCCTCCTCACCTCCTCACCCTCCTCACCCCCCCTCACCTCCTCCTCCTCACCTCCCACCCCCTCACCTCCTCCTCCTCACCTCCCCCTCACCTCCTCCCCCTCCTCACCTCCTCACCCTCCTCACCCCCCTCACCTCCTCCTCCTCCTCACCTCCCCCCACCTCCTCACCCTCCTCACCCCCCTCACCTCCTCCTCACCTCCCCCCCACCTCCTCCCCCTCCTCACCTCCTCCCCCCTCCTCATCTCCTCATCCTCCTCACCCTCTTTCTGTTCTCATGCTCCTGCCATGTGTTCATGTGGAGACCAACTGTTCTGGAAAAACTTAATTTTTATGAAAAAAAACTGTGAAAATGTGGCAGAACGACGGACAAAAATAAAATAAGTAAAAGGTGAAATGGATTACTGCAACGTTTAAGAACTGGAACAAACAGAACATTAGAAATGACCTCAGAGAGTGCAGTCCTCCTCCAGGGCCGCTCGGTCCTCCTCCAAGGCTGCTCATTCCCCCATATGTCAGAAATGCAGCATTTGTTTATTAGTTATTGATGATCAGAAATCACACCACTATTTAATATAGATGTACTCACAAACACAATGGGATCACAATCGTGATCATCTGCAGGAAGCTGACGTAGCATTCACTTGTTGTCATGGTTACAGTGATGCCGTGCTGCTATCTGGCAATGATACAGAAATCTTTAACAAATCTCCACATTTGTCCGAAATGATTCAAAATTTGTCCAGAACTTGCTCAAAAAATCTTCTTTTCTTGTTCACAATCTGTCCAACATGAGTTAAACATCTACGATGGCTTAGAAGGGTTCCAGAAATTACTAAAAACAGTAAAAACACGTCCAGAATGACTCAAATCTGACCTCATAAAATAAGTATGTTCTCTAAATTTTGTCAAAAATTACCTGAAATATGTGCAACATGATGAGAAATGACTTAAATTTGTCCAGAACTTGTTCAAAAAATCCACCTTAACTGTTCAAACCCTGTCCAACATGAGTTAATGGTCAAGTATGGCTGAGAAGGGTTAAAAAAATGACTAAAAATGGGTCCAAAATGACTTTAAAATGTCTTCAAACTATTAAAATTTTCTTTAAAAAGCAGGAATTATTCACAGTTACAGTTTTATAAACATTTGTGGTCCTGGATTTGTAGTAGGATCACAACCAGCTGATGTAGTCTGTTTTAGAGTAATGTTGCAGACAGACAGACAGTCGGTGTCACACAAAAACAAAACAAAAATTTTTAAAAATGTATGCATTATGTACACTTTTTTCAGTCAAAATATAAATGTTTTTTTTCTGTGATGTTATTGAATATTTTCTGTAATTTAGCAAAACAGGGAAATTTAGTAAAATAATTTGAATATGACTCTGGCGGATATTTATTGTACTTAAGTAAGAGAAACATTACTTTAAAATAATATCACTCAAGTAGAAGTAAAAAATTACTCAAGTAAGAGTAAAAAAAGTACTGTGACTGCAGGGTGACGTCTGGTGAAACGGAGTCACGTGATTATTGTTGCTTCCTCTGATTGGTGAAACGGAGTCACGTGATTATTGTTGCTTCCTCTGATTGGTGAAACGGAGTCACGTGATTATTGTTGCTTCGTCTGATCGGTGAAACACAGTCATGTGGTAGATTCACTGGGGGCATCTCTCTGATAAATAAAGCAGATCTAATGTGGTAAATAAAGAAGTAACGAGTCGAGTGCAGCCCAGTGTAACGGAGTAAGAGCAGCGTTTCTGCTTCCCAGATCTACTCAAGTAAAAGTAAAAAGTATGGCACAGAAAAACTACTCTCAGAAGTACATGTTTTTCAAAAAGTTATTCAAGTAAATGTAACTCGTTACTACCCACCTCTGTTTAGATTATATATTATATATCTGTAATCATGTTTTAATTGTGTGTGAAATACTAATAAAATGCTAATGAAATGCTAACCTGTGTGTTTGTGTCTCAGGTGTCGGCTCGGAGGTCCCGCCAGGTGTTGGAGGCGGAGCCAGCAGAGGGAGTGTGGTCAGCGTGGGGGGGGTGGTCAGAATGCTCTCAGACCTGCGGTGTGGGCGTGTCTCAGAGGAGCCGCAGGTGTTTAGCTCCCCCCCAGACTCCGCCCCTCTCCCCCCACACCTGGGTGGGTTACCTGCCAGGGGGCGTCAGACCTGCCGTCGTCTCCCCCTACTACCCCCACCGTTACCTGGGGCAACACCGGCCCTATGCCCCGCCCCTCCCCTCCAACCGTAGGCCAGGACTGCCTCTGTACCAGAACACACCTGCCGGGGAGGCGAGGCCTCTCTACCGGAACACACCTGCTGGGGAGGCGGGGCGTTCTGTTCCGGGGCAGACCAATTGGTCGCCTCCTTTTTACCAGCCGGGGTTCTCTCCGGCCAATCAGGAGACGGTTCCTGTTTACCAGCCGCCCTATCGCACGCCTTCGCTGGGCTACAACCAACCGGGTCACATCATCAGGAGGCCAACCAACCTGGGAGCAGCTAGAGCTGGAGGGGGCGGGGCCAGGCGCTCGGTCTCAGCCAGTCGGGAGGCTTTGACTTCCAGGAGGTGAGTGAGACACACCTGGTTTTAAAAACGACAAACAGAGACACATTTCTCCTCACCAAATCCTTATAGATTTATAATATTATACATTTTTAATATAATACATTTTTAATATTAAACATTTATAATATAATACATTTATAATATTATAAATTAATAATACTGTAGATTTATTATATTATAAATTCACAGTGGCTCATTTGAACCCCAATATAAAGTCAAAACAACCATAAAGAAGAACAGAAATGAGAAGAAAAATCTGAATTAATTTTACAAATGTTAAAAAAACTCCATTATTATGTTGTTAGAATAGTGTTGTGTGAATTTTTAAAATAAATTCACACAATTATTCACATTCATTCTTGTTTTTAGTCAAAAAAGCTTCAAATTTTACGGAATTTTACAAATTTTAACATTCACAAAAAAAAAACTCTTTATGTGAATGTTCTTAAGATTAATATTTTTTTAACATTTCTTTTTTTCCACAAAAAAATGTTCAAAAATTTCCCAAAATGTTGAAAATGTGGACATCAGAAGTTTCACTGTGAAAATTTTTTTCCAACTTTAAATTTGAGCTGCAGGACGACTGGATGGTTCATCTGTTTCTAATTATTCTTTTCTTTCCTGTGTTTTATGATATTTGTGGTTTTAATTGAGCTCTTTTCTGCTTGTCTGAATGTTTCTGATGATTTCATGTTTTATTGTGGAGCTCAGTGAGTTTCTCTGGTGGATGAAATGAGTTTTAGAATAAAGCTCCTCTCCTCCATCAGGTCTTCCCCCATCCGTCCGGGTCAGTTTGGTTACGGCAGAGTTCCCTTCTCGCTGCCGCTGCACCGACCCAACCGCCAGGCCCGGCACACCGCCAACGGAACCGCCAACGGAACCGGACCAGAGGAGGAGGAGGAGGAGGAGAGAGGAGCTGATAAAGAGGAGGACCAGGAGGAGGAGGTGGAGGCTCCCACTGACACTGAACCCAATCCTCCCACACTGACCTCCAGCTCCGATGGCTCCAGCGGTGGCCCCTCCAGACCTGATGGCCCCTCCAGACCTGGCGGTGGCCCTGGTGGCTCCAGCGGTGGCCCCTCCAGCCCTCAGCGGCCCCTCCTACCGGCTCCTCCCCTGTTCTCCCGCTCCTCCTCCCCCCACCAATTGGTCTGGAGCTCCATCGCTCCTTCTCCTCCCCCCCTGCCCCGCCCCGCCTCACCCTTCTCCTCCCCCCTCCACCGACCTGGACCGGCCGGCGGTGTCTTCCCCCTGCAACGTCCTCACCTGGGGGAGGAGCCTGGGAGGGAGGGGGGCGGAGCCTCACAGGTGTTCAGGTGTTCAGGACCAGGGAAGGAGCATCGCAGGTGTTTCTCTCAGGTAAGAAATGTTCTTCTAAAGTCCTGATCACTGATATCTGACCAGAAGAAAAGTTCTGTGAAGGTTTTTACTCACCTGCAGCTCTGGAAGGAGAGCCAATCAGAAAGATCTTAGTAGGAGGAGAGTTATTAAAAGAGATATTTTTTGTTGTTTAGGTTATTCCTCCTCCAAGGAGGCAGAGCCTCGATGGAGTAAAAACTTAAACCACAAAAATGTTTCATTTCTATTTATCTGCATTTTTCATCTGTCTGCTACATTCACAGATTACTGCAAATCTAAGTGCAATTATAGCGATTTTATTCAACATTTTAAGACTTTCTGTAAACTCAAGCACTGTCTAGAAAAGTGGTCTATTATGGGATGGCTACACCGTTAGCCGTTAGCATGACTCGTAGCTAACGTTAGCTCTGGTGCTAACAGCAACATGTTTTACATTGAGGTGATAGCGTCAGCTTGAAGTGACGCAGTGATCAGAAAACTCTTTGTTGTACAATTTACACACAACCAGGCTTTTATCCAAGCTACCATCAGGAAGATTTTTAAAAGGAAACTTTCTGTCCAACAAGCTCAATCTGGTCTTCCTTCACTGTTCACCAGAGCCTGACTTCACTCAGTGCTTCCTGTGCTTCTTCTTCATGGCTAAAAACAGACTTTAGGTTCATTACCGCCACCTACTGGGCTGGAGTGTTCATCAGAGTTACTGGTGTGCCAGAAATGAGGGAACTGAGGAGGGTGAAATTAATTGCTACCATCATCATATATATATATATATATATATATATATATATATATATATATATATATATATATATATATATATATATATATATATATATATATAGTTTACATATATAGTATACTGTATATAGTATAGAGTTTATTTTTTAAAAATAATTCTGTTGAACCACAGTTCAAAAGCAACGTCTGATTTTCATTGGTTCATTTTCATAGAATTTTAATTTATTATTACTTTTGTCAGATTCAAATTATATCTGTGACCATTGTGGGTTTTTCTTTCATTAACCGAGGGGTACCAACTATTTTGTCCACGTGTATATATATATATAAAATAGAGCTGCAGGACTAGAACTGCAGGAGATGGGAACAGATAGAAGCTGTATTTCAGGAGGTTATCAGGAACCTCCAGCTGGTTTCTGCATGAAAACTAAAGCGAGGAATCGGATCTCGTGGACTAAAATATCCGCAGCGACATGTGACCTGGTAACTAACCTGATTTATTCCTGATTAACAAACACCAACATTTCCACTGCTGCTTTCTGCTGCTCTTCTCCCATTTTTCTTGCCTTCTTTCTGCATTATTTTCTACAATTTTTCTGGCTTTTTTCCTGATTTATTTTCTGCCATTTTTCTGCCATTTTTTCCTGCTTTTTTTCCTACTACTTTTCTTCCATTTTTCTACCATTTTTCTGCCATTTTTACCATTTTCAACCATTTTCTACCATTTTCAGTCATTTTCTACCATTTTTTGCCATTTTCTACCATTTTTCTGCCATTTGTACCATTTTCTATCATTTTACTGACTTGCTGTTTCATTTGTGCAGTATTTTTTATTGTTTTTAGCTGTGTTTCATGAATAACTTTGACTTTGGGTCTCAGCTGGTTGAACTGTTTTCCTCTTCTCAGTCCTTTACCATCTTTGTCTGAATTTCCTGCAGAATGTCCAAAGAATAATGTAAATAAAAAAGAATTTTGATGTGGCTTTATGGAAATGTTGTCCTTTCAGAACCCTGGAGCAAAGTTCTGCTCTGATTTGTTGGTTTTGTGGTTTTGGAGTTCATCTTTGTTTCCTCCTCAGCTGCTATTCAGGGAAGTAGGAGCTTTATTCTGAAAGAGCTTCTACAGGAAGGGTTTGTTCTCACTGCCAGAACATTGATAAAAGTTCGATCAGATTGGTTTCTGTGGAGTTTGGAGGCTGAGTGGATGCGTCTTTGGGCTCTTTGTCGTGTTCCTCGAGTCTTTCCTGAGCAGTTTCTGCCTGTGATGGAATCAGAGCAGCTGTTTTTTTGTGGTGGTCGTGTTGGAACAGATTCAGCAGCTAATAGCAGCTCTGTGAGGACGACTCATTCTGGGCAGAGATTTATCCTCTGACACCAGAATGCTGAAGGCTTTCTGTTCTTCTGGAAGAGGAGGAGGAGGAGGAGGAGGTCTCCACCAGATTTTCTGTTCTTTTAGAGACGTCAGGCTTCGTGTGGACTTGCTCCGACTCCAACATGTGTGTTTGTGCTTTAGTTCCATTATGTGTCAGGCGTGTTTGGAAGCGTGTTTTCTGTGCTGGAGGAGGAGAGGAAAGAAGGAGGTGAAGGAATGAAGGAGTGTGCTAAAGGAAGTGACATCATTAAGGGCAGTGAAAGAGAGCAGTGTTTGTGGAGGAAGGAGGAGTTTCTGTCTGAGTAAATATTTATGTGAGTCTCTAACAGCGAGAAGCAGCATCAGGGTCTGAATGACCTGAAAAGATCCGACTCCAGGGAAGCTTTGGTCCAGATGACGGCAGAAACCCTCTGGTTTCATCTCTGCTTTACAATTACTGCAGCTTTTCTGCCTTTTTCCTGACTTTTTTGCCTTTTTTCTTTTTTTTCTGCCATTTGTCTGGCTTTTTTCTGCCTTTTTCTAACTACTTTCTGCTATTTTTCTGGCTTTTTGTCTACAATTTTTCAGTTTTTTTTAATAAAATGCCAAAAAATGGCAGAAAATGGCAACAAAAAAGTCAGAAAAATAGAAAAAAGTAGCCAGAAAAAAAGCCCAAAAAATGGCAAAGTGGCAAAAAAATCATAAAAAGCCAGAAAATAGCAGACAATAAGCTAACAGAGCTACCAGAGCTAGCAGACCTAACAGAGCTAGCAGAGCTACCAGAGCTAACAGAGCTACCAGTGGTAGCAGAGCTAGCAAAGCTACCAGAGCTAACAGAGCTACCAGAGCTAGCAGAGCTAACAGAGCTAACAGAGCTAGCAGACCTAACAGAGCTAGCAGAGCTACCAGAGCTAGCAGAGCTACCAGAGCTAACAGAGCTAGCAGAGCTAACAGAGCTAGCAGAGCTAGCAGAGCTAACAGAGCTAGCAGAGCTACCAGTTCTACCAGAGCTAACAGAGCTACCAGAGCTAGCAGAGCTACCAGAGCTAACAGAGCTACCAGAGGTAGCAGAGCTAGCAAAGCTACCAGAGCTAACAGAGCTACCAGAGCTAGCAGAGCTAACAGAGCTAACAGAGCTAGCAGAGCTACCAGAGCTAGCAGAGCTAACACAGCTACCAGAGCTAGCAAAGCTACCAGAGCTACCTGAGCTACCAGAGCTAACACAGCTACCAGAGCTAGCAAAGCTACCAGAGCTACCTGAGCTACCAGAGCTAGCAGAGCTAACAGAGCTAGCAGAGCTAATAGAGCTACCAGAGCTAGCAAAGCTACCAGAGCTACCTGAGCTACCAGAGCTAGCAGAGCTACCAGAGCTAGCAGAGCTAATAGAGCTACCAGAGCTAGCAAAGCTACCAGAGCTAACAGAGCTACCAGCGCTACCAGAGCTAACAGAGCTACCAGCGCTACCAGAGCTAACAGAGCTACCAGAGGTAGCAGAGCTAACAGAGCTAACAGAGCTACCAGAGCTAGCAGAGGTACCAGCGCTACCAGACCTACCAGCGCTACCAGAGCTACCAGCGCTACCAGAGCTAGCAGAGCTAACAGAGCTACCAGAGCTAACAGAGCTACCAGCGCTACCAGAGCTACCAGCGCTACCAGAGCTAGCAGAGCTATCAGAGCTAACAGAGCTACCAGGGCTACCAGAGCTACCAGCGCTACCAGAGCTAGCAGAGCTAGCAGAGCTACCAGAGCTAGCAGAGCTAACAGAGCTAACAGAGCTAACACAGCTACCAGAGCTACCAGCGCTACCAGAGCTAGCAGAGCTACCAGAGCTAGCAGAGCTAACAGAGCTACCAGGGCTAACAGAGCTAGCAGCGCTACCAGAGCTACCAGCGCTACCAGAGCTACCAGCGCTACCAGAGCTAGCAGAGCTAACAGAGCTACCAGAGCTAACAGAGCTAACAGAGCTACCAGGGCTAACAGAGCTAGCAGCGCTACCAGAGCTACCAGCGCTACCAGAGCTACCAGTGTTACCAGAGCTAGCAGAGCTAACAGAGCTACCAGATCTACCAGCGCTACCAGAGCTAACAGAGCTACCAGAGCTAGCAGAGCTACCAGAGCTAACAGAGCTACCAGGGCTAACAGAGCTAGCAGCGCTACCAGAGCTACCAGCGCTACCAGAGCTACCAGCGTTACCAGAGCTAGCAGAGCTAACAGAGCTACCAGATCTACCAGCGCTACCAGAGCTAACAGAGCTACCAGAGCTAGCAGAGCTACCAGAGCTTCCAGCTGATCTCCCGTCAGTCTGTTAGCTGTTTTTCTGACTCCACCAGCTCCAGATGTTTCCAGGTGTTTCCAGATGTTTCCAGGTGTTTCTCTCTGGGCTTCTATTTGCTCTAAACCAGGAGCTGCTGTTGCTGCATCCCTTTAAACCGGCTCCTGTTTGCTTTGATTCTCCTGAACCCTCACGTTTTTCTTCTGTACTTAAAGAAACCAAGCAGCAAAATAAAAGCAGAAACTCATAAAATGATCAGAATTTAAACTAACCTGGTGCTAAAGAGGAAGACGAATCATTAAAAGAAATAAAATAAAGTAAAAACTCTCATAAAATCAGGACATTTCCAGCTGATTCCAACGTTTGGCTGCATTTCTGTCCTGATTTAAGGAAAAAACATCGGGTTAGAGTCTGTTAGCTTAGCTTAGCTTAGCTTAGCATGAAGAAGGGTCATTTCTGTGCGACCCATCCAGGAATTAGACCCATGCAGGAGTTAGACCCATCCAGGAATTAGACCCCTCCAGAGCTTCACTGAATCGCATGCAGGTCCTGAAACCTTCATTTATTTTATTGTATTTAACAGCAGAAAGAACTTCTTTAGTTATTCACATTTTCTGACGCTTTGAGTTTATTAAACTTCAAGTTTTGTTAAACTTCAATCTTTTCTGCAAACAGTAGAACAGATTCAGTTTTTACTTTTTCTTTTTTGTTGCCTTTTTTCTGACCTTTAACTGACATTTTTTGTGGCTTTCTCTGCTGTTTTTTTTGGCGTCTTTCTATTCTTCTGCAATTTTTTTTCTGCCTTTTTTCTCTTTTTCTGCTATTTTTCTATTTTTTCTGCTATTTTTCTGTCTTTTTCTGACTTTTTTTTTTTTTTTTTTTTTAGCCTTTTTTGTGTTTAACTTAGCAGCAGTTCTAACTTCTTTAATTATTGTTCTGACGTGTCGCTGTGATCCAGTCTTCTAATAGTAATAATATTAGTTTGGTGCAAATGCTGAAGTGAATTCATGGTTTGATTCTCAGCTGGTCGAATCTTTTCCCACATCTCAGTTCTTTACCGTCTTTCTCTGGATTTTCTGTGAAAGGTCCATAAAATAAAGTAAATAAGAGGAAATCTGCTGTGTGTTTATAGAGCTGAGATGGAAATGTTGTCCTTTCAGAACCTTGGAGCAAAGTTCTGCTTTTCTTTATTGGTTCTGTGGTTTCAGAGTTAGTTTTCTGCTGCTAAAAGCTCAGATATTCCTCTAGTTTCTCAGTTTTCTGCTGCTAAAAGCTCAGATCCACGTATTTCCTCCTCCTTTGATGGATGAGCATCGTTTCCTGGAGGTCGAGGCTAAAAGCTCAAAGCGTCGCTAAACGGCGACGCTCGACCTCGGTCACGAGATAATGTGGAGAATGTTGATCACGTGAGCTGGACGTGTTTACATGAACATGTTAGTGGAGGAACGACGTGGACAGAAGATCAGGAGATCAGATGAAAACCCTCCTGGTTGGTTTTTCTTCAGGAGCTGCTGAACAAACTTCCTTCTGAATCAGCAGCAGTTTTACATCTTTCCCTTATTATTTCTGTTTTTAGCTGAACGCTGAGCTGCTCGACCACCAGATTATTGTCAGAAAGTCTGAATTTTCTTTCAAAAACTGTAAAATGAGTTAAAACCAGCAGATAACTGTAATATAAAGATGTTTTAGCTGGTTTGAATCGAGTAAAGCTGCGTTTTTAACCCTCCTGTTGTCTTCATTTACAGGCACCAAAAAATATTGTTTCCTTGTCTGAAAAAAATCCATAAATTCAGCAAAGATATTCCCCAAATTTCTGAAAATTTGCAAAACTTTCAGGAAGAAAATTCGAATAATTCCTTAAAAGTTTACCTTAAAAGATTTATTTAAAAAAACAAACAAATTTGGCAAGAAAATTCTCGTAAATATTTTCAAAAAATGTTTAAAAATCTTCCAAAAAAATCCTAAAAATATCTAAAGTGATTCCATATATATCAGTAAAACTTCTAATATTTTCTTTAACATTCACAAAAAAATCAACCAAAATCCAGCAAAATTTGCTGGATTTTGGTTGATTTTTTAATTTTTCTTTTTTTCCACCAAAAAATGTTCAGAGATTTCCCAAAATATTGAAAATGTGGACATCAGAAGTTTCAGTGTGAAAATATATTTTTTCCCACATTTTCAGACTTTAAAACGGTTAATTTGACCCACAGGACGACACGAGGATTAAAGAACTAATGCTGTGCAGTCAGACCATTCTGCAAAGTTCTACCAGACTGAGGAGAACTTCCTTCATTTTTTCGACTTTTCCAGCAGCTTTCCTTTCTCTCTGCTGCTGTTTTACTCGTTATTTCCATCGTTCTTATAAGACCACATGTCCCAAAAACTGTACAATTAGTTAGCAAACAGCAGAAATCTGTCATATAATTATATTTTAAGCTGCTTTAAATGCTCTAAAACAGTGATTTTAGTGCAGTCAGACCGTTCTACCTGCAGATCCTCTGAAAGATTTCAAACTCTTCCTCCAGCTGCTTTTCTTTCTGCTCTTTCTTCTATTTTCTGGTCACTGAGTCACTCTGAACTTCACCTTTTTCAGTAGTTTTTGCTTCGTTCTTTGCTGCTCATGGAAGCAAGGTTAGAGCCTGACTTCAGTTTTATACATGAAGAATGTTTAAAACGACACAAGTTCAACCAAACAAACATCAGCTCATTAAACACGACAACTGAAACGACAGATCTGACAAAGAAAACCCCACAGAAAACAAAAGAAAATGAAGAAAAATGAAAGATGCAGAACAAGAGAAGATGTAGTCAGAGTCAAACTGTAGCTGGATGGAAAGTGCCCTTTTTCTGCTTTATTCTGCCACTTTTCTACCATTTTTCGACCTTTTTTCTGCCATTTTCCTGTATTCTTTCTTGTATTTCATAAACTTGGAGCAAAGTTGTGCTCCTGTATGTTGATTCAATCTTTCTTCTGTAGTGAAATCTGAAATTAAAGAGAGAGAAAGTAGGCAGGAGGTGATAATAAACCTGTTATCCATAGTATTTATCTGCTGTTAAAGTGAACCTCCTCCCTGTTACTGATTTAATGTTTAACTCATTTAAAAACCTGTAGACCCCCAGAATATTCTTTTTTAGTCCTACGAGAGGAAGAACTCTCAGATCCTCCTTCAGTCCATTTTTACACCTTCAACCTTCATTTTTACTTCATATTCTTCCTTTACGCGTCTTTAACTTCCATTTTCTGTCTTTTCTGGAGCCTCTTTATCTGCAACGCTGTACAGAACTAAATGTGGAAAAAGAAAACCTGTGCAAAAAAAAAAGCTGTAAAAAGTCTGGATTTATATCCACACATTTTACTGAATATTTTCTGTAATCTAACAAAAGAAATCTATAATTTATCAAAAAGAAAATGAGAAATATTCAGTAGTTTGTCGTGTACTACAGTGTTCATAGTTTTTATTCAAATCAATAAAATATCCATAAAATAATGGTATTTTTATTCACACTGGAAAAGATCAAAGTCGGATTTTTGACGTGGACGTTATTTATTTATATTTATTTACAGTCAACAGGTAGATGAATATTATTGTGATATTAAAAGACTTTATCTGGAAGAAAACAAATCTGGAATTAAAAAAAAAAAAAAAAAAAGTGGTTTTCCAATCCTTAATGTATGAAATCAGTTTTTCTTCAAATAATAATATCTACCAGTAAAATAACGACATTTCCAGATGATTTAAAAACCATGTCATTTTATGGTCGAATGTTGAAAAAAAACTAATTAATATTTAGTTAAAATATTTAAAGAAAAATCCAGTTTTTCTGTTCAGCTAACATTTAATTTTATACCTTTTACTGTGATTTTTCTAGATTTTACTATTTTTTATTTTGTGAAATAGAAAATCTGTAAAATAACATTAAAAAAAATTTATCTATTTTCAGTCTATAACAAACAAGAACAAACACCAGTAAAATAACGACATTTTTAGCTGGTTTAAATGCAGCAAAGTGATTCTAACTAAAGTAATTTATGGTTAAATATGGCAAAAGAATTAAATTATATATATACAGTATATACACAGTGTTTCCCCTACATTCATTTAGGAGCGGTGGCCCGTCATTCCTACATCCGAGCTGCAGCTCCTTCAAATTTCTTTTTTTGTTACTGTCGCTAACCCTCCACCACCATGTCTCCACCTTCACAGCAGAGTTCTGCACTGTGTCAGGTTCTACTGAGTCCTAAGGTAAACTACAGATAACTATCTTGCTCAGTATCTACTCTCTGATACGTCGGGTTAATACATAGACTGTATAGTCTACGGGTTAATACGACGTTAATAGTCGCCTTCAAAGTGACGTCACGTCCAGCATCCAGGCTCCAGGTCAGAGAGTCAGAGCAGCGACTTAGCAGAGAAAAGTTATTAGCTTAAAACAACTCATAATAGAGTCCACAAGTTAAACATCCCCTATGTGGCAGGAATTTCAGAGAAACTCAGGAGGATCTTTAACACCCACCAGATCCCAGTACACTTCAAGCCCAGCAACACTCTGAGGCAAAAGCTGGTCCATCCCAAGGACAAAATTCCAAGGGAGAAACAGAGCAATGTGGTGTACGCAGTGCAGTGCAATGAGGAATGCTCTGACCTGTACTTTGGAGAGACTAAGCAGCCATTACACAAGCGCATGGCACAACACAGGAGGGCCACGACCACAGGCCAGGACTCAGCAGTCCACCTCCACCTCAAGGAGAAGGGGCACTCCTTTGATGACCACAAGGTGCGCATTCTAGCCAGAGAGGACAGATGGTTTGAGAGAGGGGTAAAAGAAGCCATTCATGTCAAACTAGAACGGCCATCTTTGAACAGAGGAGGGGGCCTCAGACACCACTTGTCTCCCACTTACAACGCCGTTCTTAGAGCCCTCCCAAGGAGGTGCAGCCATCTGTCCCACCTGCAGTCAGGTGACCCCCAACCACCCTCCTAGAGGGCTGGGAGGGGTAACGACCGCCCATCAAAGGCTAACGACTCACATTAACACCTAACGAGTCTGTTGGTTTCGGGTCTTTGTCCACTTGTTTTTGCCACCACCCTCCTGGTGGATAAATATCTGGTACTCCCCACCAGGCTTTCAGAACTGAAGAAGCCTCTTGGATGAGAGGTGAAACGTTTTCGACTCACACGAGGTTAGTCCAGTTGCCATAACTTATGCTTGCTTGAGACTTATCATGACCTGGATGACTGAGAACATCCACAGATTTAAGTTAAACAGACATTCTCTAAATATTGATGTCCAGCTAACACTACGTAGCATATTGGTAGCTTCAGTTAATTAGACCCGGTGCCAACTCAGTGTCGCTAACATGAGTAAACTATTGATAGCATTAAGCTAATAGCTACATTCCATGTATGAATAAATGCTGACTGCATTTTCAGATGTGCTTGTTCAAATATTTTTTTTATTTCATTTTAACATTCAACTTTTAAAAAGCCATTTTCAACTGGCCATTCAATGAATAGGATGTACAAGGAAATCTGCAGTCAAGTGTCATTTGTACACACACATATATATATATATATATATATATATATATATATATATATATATATATATATATAAATAAAAAATTTACAGTTTCAGTTGATTTTTACAGTTAAATCAAAAATTTTTTTCTGTGATTTTACTAATTATTAGAATTTAGAAAATCTGTAAAACAAAAATTAAATAAATGCTTCACCATTTTTCTGTCCTCAATATTTTTATTTTTATTTCAAATAAAAACAAATCTCAGTAAAATATATAAATATTTAGCTAAATTAAATATAATAAAATATTGGTAATTTTGCAGTCAAACATTGGAAAAAAATTTGTAAAAATTCCCCCCCCTTTTTTTTTTTACAGTTTACATGCATAAATTATTTTAGTTTTTTTTTTATCATTTTATTACATTTAAATCAGCTAAACATGTCGTTATTTTACCAAGTGTGTGCTGTTATTTAAAAGGAAAATTATATATTTTATGGATTGAATATAAAAATGGTAAAATATATTTTTAAATGTTTTTTTTTTACAGATTTACAGATTTACATTCTATTTCATGAAATAAAAAAAAATTCTCGTAAAGTCACAGTAAAAGGTCTAAAATGATTTGTTAGCTAAACAGAAAAACTGGATTCTTCTTTAAAAATATTTATTTATTTATTTATTGTATTTTATCTTTTAATAAATAGTAATTAGTTTTTTCAGTGTTTGGCCATAAAATAAGATTATCAAACAGTTTTTAAATCAGCTAAAATGTCTTTATTTTACCGGTAGTTATGATTATTTGAAGAAAGAATTATTTTATATATTAGGATTGCAAAAGGACTTTTTTAAAAAAATTCCAGATTTGTTTTGTTCCCGATGAAATCTATTAATATTCCTCTCCACACACAGAGACAAGCTGGCTTTACATTGAATCTGGTTTAGTGTTCAGCGGAAACATCTCCAACCATCTCTGATCACGTTTCAAACATCTGGTGGGATTTGTGCAAACATTCAAAGCTCCTAAAAGAAACCGAGCCGAGGACAGAAAGTTTCACACTTCAGAGCAGAAACAGCGACGTCCTCCTCAGAAGATCCTGGTCCTTCAAAGACTCCTTTTAGCTCCACTTTGGTTCTCGTGGGAACCTTGGACCTGACGTTGGGGAACGTTCCAGATGTTTGGTGACAGCTGGAACGACGGAGACCAAAACAAAAGGAGAGCAGGAACGAATCAAAGCAGCGAAAGACAAGAAGATTGCAGAGCTGACAGGGATTAGAGCGGCTCAGAAACCTGAGATCACAGGGACAATCCGGAGGAGGCTGGGAAAAACTGGGAATCCTCTGGAAAAGGGAATAAAATACCGAATGTTTGTGGAACTTTAGAAGAGCTGAGGAGGCTGGAAGGGTTCATGTTAAAAGGAACAAAATCCAGACGTCAGTGAAAATGTTTGAGGAACTTTAAAAGCTGGAGACTCAAGTTCTGAAGAACAAAGATGAGCTTTGACATCAACCTAATGAAAGTTCTCCAGCTTCTGACCAACAGAAAGACGAATGCAGTCTCCGGTTCTGAACTAAATCTGCTGCGGAACTTCCTTAATCCTGCATTCTTTCTGCCGGCCAGAAAAACGACGTCTGTACTCAACTCTCATACATTCAACTGTAAAAATGAGGCCACGCTCCACTGTTTTTAGCTTTTAAAACTGTCCAATCTGAAGCTTTCTGGAGTCAGAAATAAGAAATAGTGTAAAAGAGCAGTGATGCCATGAAATGAACAAAATATTCAACAATAATAAAGATTGTCCCAAAATGACAAATAAAAATAAAAAATGGCACAAAATCAGATAAAACCACACAAATGAGGATTGATAATGATGGAAATAGGACACAAAAGGCCAAAAAAGTGCTGTTTGCTCAGAAACTCAGTTTAAATCTATGATATTTTATAAAAACAGCATTTAAAAATGGATCAGAAATAAACAGTCTGCATGAACTACGCTCTGCAAAAACCAAAATATTCTGATCTCCTTTTAGTAAACATGAAACTCTGAGTGGCTCAGCTGCAGCTTCCAGTCATTTAACTAAAAATCTGAGACTTTTCCTGCATAATTGGTGTCATTTAGGTGTTTTATTTGTCAAACTACTCATCTGTGATGTTCTTTTTCACATAAATCTGCCAAATCTCAGCTGAAATCTGGATATTTTATTGAAAGCACTTCATGCTGCTATTTTAAAATTTAACAAAAATCAACTGTGTGCATCAGGTAAATTCTGTAAAAAATAAAAAATTCTGAGCTCCTTTTAGCAAACATGAAACTATGAATGGTTTGGCTCCAACTTACAGACATTCAACAAAAAATCTGAGACTTTTGCTTGGATGAATTTTTGGATCTGTGACTGATCCATCTGAAACTTTCATCAGATCTCAGCTTAAAGTCTTGATTCTTCTCAGAAGCTCTTTATTCTGTATTGCATTTAAAAACTAGTCAGAGATCAACAGTTTGCATGAAGTAAATTCTGTAAAAATCAAAAAATTCTGAGCTTCTTTTAGCAAACATGAAACTCTGAGTGGCCCAGCTTCCGGTCATTTAACTAAAAATCTGAGACTTTTCCTGGATCATTTGTCTTCTAACCCCAGGAGGAATCTGAGGCTGTGAGATGATAAAAGGGGTAGAAATAATAGAAACCATTCAGATGCACACATTTCTCCTGATTTTTCATATTTCTTGCAGTTTTAGTCCTGTTTTTCCTCTAAAGCTGCAGGTTTCTGGTCTGCCTGATGTTCCAGCTGTGGTCCTCTTAAAACGACTCCATACAGACTCATGAGCACAACACACACTCGTACACGTGCACACACACTCGTACACGTGCACACACACTCGTACACGTGCACACACAGCCGTTCTGTAGTCGTGCACTGATTGCCACGGTGGATTTATGTGAGCTGCTGCTTCCAGAGAATCTATTATTTCCATCTGTTGCTGCCCAGAATGTAGCCTGGACCAGAGTGTGTGTGTGTGTGTGTGTGTGTGTGTGTGTGTGTGTGTGTGTGTGTGTGTGTGTGTGTGTGTGTGTGTGTGTGTGTGTGTGTGTGTGTGTGTGTGTGTGGAGAAGTGTGTGTTTGCGGAGAAGTGTGTGTTTGTATGAAGTGTGTATTTGTGTAGAAGTGTGTGTTTGTGCTTCTGTCTCATGTTAACGCTTCATTTGATATTTCTCCTCCACCCTCCACCTCTCTTTCTAACTTCCTGTTTGTGTCTCCAGGTGTGTTCAGGATCTTCTCTGGACTCCAGAGCCGAGCAGTGTGCAGCTTTCAACACCCAGGAGTTCATGGGTCGCCTCTACAACTGGGAGCCTTTTACCGAGGGTGAGGACTGAGTTAACACGCAACACGCTAGAGTTAACACGCTACACGCTAGAGTTAACACGCTACACGCTAGAGTTGAAGTGAGTTAAAATGATCCATAGTGGGCGGCTGTGGCTCAGGTGGTAGAGCAGGTCGTCCAATGACCGAAGGGTCGGCGTTTCGATTCCCTCTCTGTCCTAGTCATGTGCTGTTGTGTCCTTGGGCAAGACACTTTACCCACCTGGCCTCCAGTGCTGCTACTCACACTGGAGTATGAATGCGTGTGAATGTTGGTGGTGGTCGGAGGGGCCGTAGGCGCAGATTGTCAGCCACGCTTCCGTCAATCTGCCCCAGGGCAGCTGTGGCTACAAATGTAGTTTACCACCACTGAGTGAGAATGTGTGAGTGAATGAATAATGGATTCATTGTGAAGCGCTTTGAGTGCCTTGAAAAGCGCTATATAAATCTTATCCATTATTATATTGAGTTAAAATGAACCTACAGTGAGTTAAAATGAACCTACAGTGAGTTACAATGATCTACAGTGAGTTAAAATGATCTATAGTGAGTTAAAATGATCTACAGTGAGCTAAACGTCTCCTCTGGATGTTAAACGGTGAATCATTAAACTGACTCTGGGTGTTTCTGGTCGGAGCGTCGTCAGGAATCCTCGGCTCGCTGCAGTATCCAGGGAGGAGCTGAGAGGAAAAGCCTTTTATTTTCCCTCCTCCTTCTTTTTCTTCTTTTTCCATTGCTTCGTCCAACATCTCCTCCGTCTGCTGCCAG
This sequence comes from Amphiprion ocellaris, assembly GCF_022539595.1. Taxonomy (NCBI): domain Eukaryota; kingdom Metazoa; phylum Chordata; class Actinopteri; family Pomacentridae; genus Amphiprion; species Amphiprion ocellaris. The sequence continues at coordinate 291,909 of NC_072774.1, read as the reverse complement.
CTTCTCCTCCCTGCAGCAGCAGATTCCTGGTGGCTGAGATAGATTCAGGATGGAGGTGATGCCTTTCTGTCGCCATGGCGATCATTCCTCTTTGTTCCCAGCAGGGAGAGAATACTCCAGACTGGGAGGGAAAGCAGCTGGAGGATGATATCAGCTGCATTTAGGAGGAATGTGTTCGTATGTTCTCTGTTCTACGACAGAAACACCACAGTACTGCAGTACCAGTACACTCAGTACACACAGTACTACAGTACACACAGTACGACAGTACACTCAGTACACACAGTACTACAGTACACACAGTACGAAAGTACACTCAGTACACACAGTACGACAGTACACTCAGTACACACAGTACTACAGTACACACAGTACGAAAGTACACTCAGTACACACAGTACGACAGTACACTCAGTACACACAGTACTACAGTACACACAGTACGAAAGTACACTCAGTACACACAGTACGACAGTACACTCAGTACACACAGTACTACAGTACACACAGTACGAAAGTACACTCAGTACACACAGTACGACAGTACACTCAGTACACACAGTACTACAGTACACACAGTACGACAGTACACTCAGTACACACAGTACTACAGTACACACAGTACTACAGTACTACAGTACACTCAGTACACACGGTACTACATTACTACAGTACACACAGTACTACAGTACAGACAGTACTACAGTACTACAGTACACTCAGTACTACAGTACACTCAGTACACTCAGTACTACAGTACTACAATACACACAGTACACACAGTACACACAGTACTACAGTACACACAGTACTACAGTACACTCAGTACTACAGTACTGCAATACACACAGTACACACAATACTACAGTACACTCAGTACTACAGTACTGCAATACACACAGTACACACAGTACTACAGTACTACAATACAGTACACAAAGTACTACAGTACTACAGTACACACAGTACACACAGTACTACAGTACTACAATACACAGTACTACAGTACACTCAGTACTACAATACACACAGTACTACAGTACACTCAGTACTACAGTACTGCAATACACACAGTACTACAGTACACTCAGTACACACAGTACACACAGTACACACAGTACTACAATGCTACAGTACACACAGTACTACAATGCTACAGTACACACAGTACTACAATACTACAGTACACACAGTACTACAATGCTACAGTACACACAGTACTACAATGCTACAGTACACACAGTACTACAATGCTACAGTACACACAGTACTACAATACTACAGTACACACAGTACTACAATACTACAGTACACACAGTACTACAATACTACAGTACTACAATACACCAAGCGTCCAACACAAACCAGATTTTACAGACTGAAGCTCATTTTAACCCTTTAAACTCCTTTAACCTCCAGCTGTTCAACATAAAGTCCTGGAAACAAACTGAAGGAGAGAAAACTCAGAAATAAAGAAATATTCTTTGGTTATTTCTGACAAAAACTACAAAAACCTGGAATCAACATGTTCTACTTGTTCTCAAAGAGTCCACAGATGTTTCTAGCTGGAACAGACAGGAGGCTCAACTCCACTGTAACTTTTAAAGGCCTGTTTTTCCTTTAAAAAGTCTCCAAAATGACCAAAATGTGTCAGCTTGAAACTGGAATAACAGAAGAAAAATGTCCTTATTTTCTAATTTCAGCTGGTCTTTGAATGCATCATGTGTGACATTTGGTTCAGACAGAAATTAACCAAATCTGTGCTTTAAATCAGGATATTTCGTTAAAATCACCAACTACCTCCATGTTTCCTTTCCGGACTCATCATTAGTAGATGTTGCACCATCATTACTAGATGTTCCACCATCATCAGTAGATGTTTCTCCATCATCAGTAGATGTTTCTCCATCATCAGTAGATGTTTCTCCATCATCAGTAGATGTTTCTCCATCATCAGTAGATGTTTCTCCATGCTGGATGGACCTCCAACTACCTGCTCCTCCGTTCTCTGTTTCTGCTGCTTTTATTTGGTTTTCCTCTCAGTATCTCTGAGGAAAAACTGCCTGCAGTTCCTGGAAACTCTCAGAGTATTTGTCATGCCAGTGCCAGTCACAGCTGAGTCAGTCGTGACTTTTTGGTTTCTCCAATGAACACGAGATTTTTTTGTTTTTGTAGAACATGTTTGGGGCAAACAGTTACTTTTTTGGCAGATTTTTAAATGAGACATGTTGAATAACATGATTCGGATGAAATATCACAACTTTAAGTTCTGGCTTAATTAAATTTCCACACATGATTAGTTCAAAACTGTTCAAAGTAGAAAATCTGATAATTTTTTCTGTTTTTATTATTTCTGGCTCTAATAAATGATGTGATTTGGATGAATAGTTAAAGAAAAAAGATCTTTTATTCAAAGAGTAGCTTTGATTTTGCTTTCAGGATCATTTTTGACAAGTTTTGAGTAATTCCAAATGCGTTTAGTTTGTGTTAGTGTTGAATTTTTGTTGTTTTCTATCTTTTCTGTGACTCTTTGGTTTCATTTGCATCTTTTTGTGTCTCGTTTTGGTCGTGTTGACTCACTTCTTGTTGTTTTGCATCTTATTTGTCACTTTGTGCCTCGTTTGCACCATCCATCCATAATGCATCCATCCATCATCCATCCATCCATCATGCATCCATCCATCCATCATCATCCATCCATCCATCGATCCATCATGCATCCATCCATCCATCATCATCCATCTATCCATTCATCCATCCATCATCCATCCATCATGCAGCCATCCATCATCCATCCATCATGCAGCCATTCATCATCCATCCATCATGCATCCATCCATCACAGAACTTCCTTGAGACCAACTAAAAGTCCTTCTCCATAGCCTCCCCGAATTCCTCCCACACCTGAGTTTTAGGCCTTTTGGCCAACCGGTACCCATCAGCTGCTTCAGGAGACTCCCGAGCCAAGCAGGCCAGAAAAGCCTCCTTTTCCAGCCTGACGGCTTCCCTCCCTGCTGGTGGACACCAGCAGGTTTTTGGATTGCCATCAAGACAGACACCAGTGACCTTCAGGCCACAGCTCCTAACAGCTGCTTCAGCAATAGAGGCTTTGAACATGGACCACTCAGATTCCATGTCCCCAACCTCCCCCAGGATGCAGGAGAAAGTCCTCTGGAGATGGGAGCTGAAAACCCCATTGACAGGGTTCTCCTCCAGATGTTCCCAGTTCACCCTCACTACATGTTTGGGTTTACCAGGTCTGTCCAGCAGTCTTCCATCGGATCCAACTCACCACCAGGTGGTGATCAGTTCACAGCTCTGCTCCTCTCTTCACCCGAGTGTCCGAGACATCCGGCTGCAGGTCTGATGATAAGACTATGAAGATGATCATCGACCTTTGGCCTAAGGTGCTCTGGTACCAGGAACACTTAAGAGAACCTGATGCTCCAACATGGTGTTTGTTATAGACAATCTATGACCAGCACAGAAGTCCAATAACAAAGCACTAGTCTGGTTCAGATCAGGCTGCTCCTCCCAATCACCTCCTCCAGGTTTCTCCATCGTTGTCCACGTGAGCGTTGAAGTTCCCCAGGAGAACGATGGAGTTCCCAGGTGGTCCCCCTTCCAGGAACCTCCCAGAGACTCCAAGAAGGCTGAATACTCTGAACTGCTGTTTGGTGCATAAGAACAGACAACAGTCAGAGTTTATCCTCAGAGAAGCGACCCTCTGGTTCTCCAGGGAGAACTCCAACAAAGTGGTGCTCAGCCAGGGGTTCCTGAGAATCCCCACACCCTCCCCAGTGCCTCTCACCCTGGCGAACTCTGGAAAAGGAGAGAGTCTAACCCTCTCCAGGATTCCGGTTCCAGAACCCTTGCTGTGTGTGGAGGTGAGCCCATCTATATCTAGCTGGTATCACTCCTCCTCCCCACCAGCTCAGGTTCCTTCCCCCCAGTGAGGTGACGTTCCACATCCCCAAGGCTAGCGCATCCAGGCACCTGCTCCTGCCTACTACCTGGTGGGCATTGCACCTGACCCGACTTCCTGCCCCGCAGGTGGTGGGCCTACTGGGCGGTGGCCCCGTGTCACTTCTTCAGGCTGTGCCCGTCTGAGCCCCATGGGGCCCCAAGACTCGGCCACCAGAGACGCTTTTGTGAGCCCTCCCCCCCCTCAGACCTGGCTCCAGGGGAAGGTCCCGGTATCTCTAACCTGGGCGAGGTAGCAGCTTCACTTTTTTGTGCTGTCATCAGGGTTTTCTGAATCGCTTTTTGTCCGGTCCATCCACCAGGACCAATCTGCCTTGGGAGACCCTACCAGGGGCCAAAACCCTGGACAACAGAGCTCCCAGGATCACAGAGACACTCAGAGTCCTCCAGGGCTGTGCAGAGACCTGAGACCTTTGGAGGGGCAGGTGCTCAAAGTTAAAAGGGGGCACATGGAGCAAGAATTTGAAACATCATACAGAAACATACCTCATAATACAAGGTGCAGCAGTGGCTAAGTCTCAGGACTGCTGATCAGAAGGTCATTGGTTCAAACTCTGACCTGTAATGTAGTGTATTTGAGAAAAATTATTATTTTGAAGCTGAATTTACATCACCATTAGACACTGGACTGTTTAACTGTGGCTACTCTTCCTGGAGTCCTTGCTTTTAAATTTCATACCTTTTCCAGACATGTACTGTAGAGCCACGGATTTGCTCCATGGTGCTGATTCATAATCTGCCCTTTATTATTCGTAGTGCTAATAATAAGTTTAAAAACAATTAAATGATATAGGAATCATGTATTTAAATGTATTTGTACTTTTATTCAGTTTGACTATCCACTTTGCACAAGACAGCAAGGTTCTAAAAGTTTTATATTTTATATTTAGGCATATTATATTTAATTTGTCTATCTATACAAATGTTATAAACAAGTACTGATATCTTTAAATGAGAGGTTGAGAAAATCACAATTCCAATTCTTCTAATTATTATTGTATTTATACTGCAGTAGTCCAAAATTGTGTGAAAATGCATGTACGTAGTTTCAGTGAAATAACATAACCTCTGTCTCATTGCCTCTAGAAACAGGAAACACACTGCAACTCACTGACAGTAAAATAATACATCTCTCTGATGCACTTTGCCCATGACAACAGAAACATACAGAAACAAAAAGAAGCCTGGCAGACTTTATCCTCTCAGCAGCTGTGTGGTTAACTAGCGGCTAGAACTGATGACAGGTGTGTGTAGAGTCAGACACACACACACAGGATGCTCACTTCATCAGTCATCTTGCAAAAATACACCGTACATAAACGAATCCCGCTGCAGAACCTCCTCTCCATCAGGACCATCAGTTGTTGATGTCCTCCCTCGGGTCTCCGGTTTCTAGACTAGCGGCGCTAGCGCAGAGCTACAGGGAACATCTGGACCCCTCAGAGCAGTGGGGGACGTCTACGTAGATCACGTGACCGACCGACGGTAGATCTGAATTATTTTTAGTTTTGTTTTATTTATTATTTTGGTCCTCAGAGACTTTTACACACACGCACGCACGCACGCACGCACGCACGCACGCACGCACACACACACACACACACACACTTACAAATAAAAACAAAATTAAATAGAATTTAAAAAAGCAACTTTGACAACAGGGCACTTTGGGCATCAAGGTTCTTCAGCCCCCTCCCCCCTCTGCCTGGAGTACTCCACCGCGGTAAGGTGGCGATTCAACGGGGGGTCATTTACATCATTTTTTTGTTATTTTGTCACATGTTTGTGTCATGTTTTTAGTTTTGTGTCTTATCTGTGTCACTTTGTGTCTCATTTGTGTTTTTGTTGTTTTGTATCTAGTTTGTTTCCTTGTGAGTCTCATTTGCATGATTTTGTGTCTCTTTTCTGTTGTTTTTGTGGCGTTTTTGTCATGTTGGTGTCTTATTTGTGTTGAATTTTTGTCATTTTCTGTCTTATCTGGGCCACTTTGGTCTCATCTGCATCATTTTGTGTCTCCTTTGTGTTTTTTGTGGTTTTGTGTCTTGTTTGTTCCCTTGTGAGTCTCACTTGGATGATTTTGTGTCTCTTGTCTGTTGTTTTTGTCATGTTGGTGTCGTATTTGTGTTGAATTTTTGGCTCCATCAGTTGTTCCTCCTTCTTGTTTTTGGCTCCTATGAACCTCAGATTTTGTTCTTATTTCCTCCAACCTCTGGTGTTCTGCAGCAGGAGTTTAGGCGTGAACTGCTGCACGTGCAGGTGTTGTTTTACTTGAATATTTGCCTCCAGCCGCCTCCCCTCTTCCTCCCCCATCTTCCCCATCGTCCCCCAGCCTCCCCCGTCCTCTCCGTCCTCCCCGTCCTCCCCTCTCCCTTCCTGTTGCTGCTGCAGTTTGTTTAGATGGAGAGATAGGGGGGAAGTATATTTAGACGACATATGTTCCACTGTCTGAACACTGAGCTCAGAGACGCTGCAGCCCGAAGCAGATTCACCACAAAACAGCCGACAAGCCGGACGGGACGAGGCTGAGAGAGCAGAAATAAACGGAGGACAGGAGGAGGGATGAGGAGAACGAGGAGGACGAAGAATGGTGGATAAAAAGCTGCAGAGACGACAGCAGTCCTCCCACTTTCACTGTCTCCAGTCTAATCTCTCAAAGAAAACTATGACAGACAGATGGAGAGAAGCAGGATGGAGGGATGGAAGGAGGGATGGATGGATGATGGATGGATGGATGGATGGATGATTGATGGATGGATGATGGATGGATGGATGATTGATGGATGTATGTATGATGGATGGATGGATGATGGATGGATGGATGGATGATTGATGGATGGATGATGGATGGATGGATGATTGATGGATGGGTGATGGATGGATGGATGATTGATTGATGGATGGATGGATGGATGATGAATGGATGATGGATGGATGAATGGATGGATGATTGATGGATGATGGATGGATGGATGATGGATGGATGGATGGATGGATGGATGGATGGATGGATGGATGGACGGATGGATGGACAGATGGATGATTGATGGATGGATGGATGATGGATGGATGGATGATGATGGATGGATGATTGATGGATGGGTGATGGATGGATGGATGATTGATGGATGGATGATGGATGATGGATGGATGTATGATGGATGATTGATGGATGATGGATGATTGATTGATAGATGGCTGGATGGATGGATGATTGATGGATGTATGACGGATGGATGGATGGATGGATGGATGGATGGATGGATGGATGGATGGATGGATGATGGATGGATGGATGGATGGATGGATGGATGGATGGATGGATGGATGGATGGATGGATGATTGATGGATGATTGATGGATGGATGGATGGATGATGGATGATGGATGATGGATGGATGATGGATGGAACTCCTCCATTGCTCCTCTTCCTAAATCTTCCCTCCGTCTGTCAGATGCTGGGGCTGAGATATCCACACTGACATTATGATTTATTTGTTTAAATTACTGTGAATTTATACCCAAAAACCAACATTCAGATTAATTTAAATCAATTCAACCAATTAAGAATAAAACAATTCTGATTTCTAGTTAATTTTTATTGGACCTGTTGCCTGAAAATGACAAACAGCTGTTAAAACCAAATATGTGAGAGATTTATATTAATAAATAAAAACACAGCAACATTATTCAAATTCATCAATTAAACCAATTAGAAACTAGTTATCAATAACAAAGATCTGATTTAAAGCAACATTTTTATTTCTACTGTTTAAAGTTTTTAATAAAATCTCCATTCCTGCAGAAAAACACCAGGTTTCAGTGAGTTAGAGGAAAGAATTCTGTTGGCCAAGAAGAAATTAAAATTAATTAAACCAATTAAAACAAACATTTAATTCAAATTATGGTTTCTGATGATTTTTTTAATTTAACCAGCAGGTTTGAAATGTTTGCATATATATATATATATATATATATATATATATATATATATATATATATATATATATATATATATATATATATATGCATATATGTACATATACTAACCCCCCCCCCCCCCCCCCCCACACACACACACACACACAATCTTTACTAAAAAAGCCAATAAATCATACAAGGAACATATTTTAGATTACTTTAGCATTACATATTTAGAATGTGAATGAATCAAGTTCTGAGACCTGTATATTTGGATAAACTGACTTTTAACATTTTTCTGCAAATAAATATCGACACTAAGATCAATCTCATGTTTAGAAACATCTACAATATTTGATAACAGAAACCTGCTGTAATGATAATAATAATAAAATGTCCTTCTATGCTGATGACATATTTCTATACATTGATGAAGAACTTTCAACATATTTTAAAAGCTTTCACAGAATTTCTGGACTGAAGTCTCTGTTTCCTGCTGAACTCTGAATAAACAGTTTAATGTGTTGGAGCTGATGTTTAGCTTCTCTGCTGCATCTTCAGAGCAGATTTATAAGCAAACCAACACTCCTCTCTATGTGTCACACTGTTTTTCCTGCTGTTTCCTGGTGAAAACATCCAGTTTAAAGAAGTTTCTTCATGTGTGACGTCTTTCAAACTTCCACCACTCAGACCCTAAAGACATGAAGTCTAAATATTTGTTCGTTGGACAGGATGTGGAGGAATAAAACTGCAGGTGTCTCAGTTGAAACCTCAGCTCTTTCATTGGGATCACTCGTTTCCTGAACTTTATCTCACAGATTTACAGTTTCAGAATCAGATGTTTGGGTTCTATATGGAGTCAACCAGACCAGGTTCTTAAAGGAACCAGACAACAGAATAAAATGGCTTTTACATTATTTTCATGTTTTAACCTAAAGGTGCAAATATCCATCAGTTAACAATAAAACTAGACAGAGGAACATAGTTTTATGCTTTCTGGTTTTTAATTTGCGGTATTTTGTGTTTCTGTTGCAGTTGGTTTGGACAAACAGTGTGAGTTGACCTGCAGACCAGCCGGCTATCGATTCTACGTCCGTCAGGCAGAACGAGTCCGAGACGGAACGACCTGCTTCAACATCAGCATCAACGACGTCTGCGTGGACGGAAGATGTCTGGTGAGGTTTAGATCTTCAGATGTCTGGTGAGGTTTAGATCTTCAGGTGTCTGGTGAGGATTAGATCTTCAGGTGTCTGGTGAGGTTTAGATCTTCAGGTGTCTGGTGAGGTTGAGATCTTCAGGTGTCTGGTGAGGTTTACATCTTCAGGTGTCTGGTGAGGTTTAGATCTTCAGGGGTCTGGTGAGGTTTAGGTCTTCAGATGTCTGGTGAGGTTTAGATCTTCAGGTGTCTGGTGAGGTTTAGATCTTCAGGGGTCTGGTGCGGTTTAGATCTTCAGATGTCTGGTGAGGTTTAGATCTTCAGGTGTCTGGTCAGGTTTAGATCTTCAGATGTCTGGTGAGGTTTAGATCTTCAGATGTCTGGTGAGGCTCAGATCTTCAGATGTCTGGTGGGGTTTAGATCTTCAGATGTCTGGTGAGGTTTAGATCTTCAGGTGTCTGGTGGGGTTTAGATCTTCAGATGTGTGGTGGGGTTTAGATCTTCAGGTGTCTGGTGAGGTTTAGATCTTCAGGTGTCTGGTGGGGTTTAGATCTTCAGGTGTCTGGTGAGGTTTAGATCTTCAGATGTCTGGTGAGGTTTAGATCTTCAGGGGTCTGGTGGGGTTTAGATCTTCAGGTGTCTGGTGGGGTTTAGATCTTCAGATGTCTGGTGAGGTTCAGGTCTTCAGATGTCTGGTGAGGTTGAGATCTTCAGATGTCTGGTGAGGTTTAGATCTTCAGGGGTCTGGTGAGGTTTAGGTCTTCAGATGTCTGGTGAGGTTTAGGTCTTCAGATGTCTGGTGAGGTTTAGATCTTCAGGTGTCTGGTGGGATTTAGATCTTCAGATGTCTGGTGAGGTTTAGATCTTCAGGTGTCTGGTGAGGTTTAGATCTTCAGGTGTCTGGTGAGGTTTAGGTCTTCAGATGTCTGGTGAGGTTTAGATATTCAGGTGTCTGGTGAGGTTTAGGTCTTCAGATGTCTACAGAGGTTTAGATCTTCAGGTGTCTGGTGGGGTTTAGATCTTCAGATATCTGGTGGGGCTTAGATCTTCAGGGGTCTGGTGAGGTTTAGGTCTTCAGATGTTTGGTGAGGTTTAGATATTCAGGTGTCTGGTGAGGTTTAGGTCTTCAGATGTCTAGAGAGGTTTAGATCTTCAGGTGTCTGGTGGGGTTTAGATCTTCAGATGTCTGGTGAGGTTTAGATATTCAGGTGTCTGGTGAGGTTTAGATATTCAGGTGTCTGGTGAGGTTTAGATCTTCAGGTGTCTGGTGAGTTTTAGGTCTTCAGGTGTCTGGTGGGGTTTAGATCTTCAGGTGTCTGGTGAGGTTTAGATCTTCAGGTGTCTGGTGAGGTTTAGATCTTCAGGTGTCTGGTGGGGTTTAGATCTTCAGGTGTCTGGTGAGGTTTAGATCTTCAGGTGTCTGGTGAGGTTTAGATCTTCAGGTGTCTGGTGAGTTTTAGGTCTTCAGGTGTCTGGTGGGGTTTAGATCTTCAGGTGTCTGGTGAGGTTTAGATCTTCAGGTGTCTGGTGAGGTCTTAATAATATAAAAGTTCTTCTCCTCCAGACTGAAGGCTGTGACGGCGTCCTGGGCTCCGACTCGGTGATCGACCGGTGTGGAGTTTGCGGCGGACATGAGACTTCCTGCAGAAAGGTGACGGGAAGCTTCCAGAACATCACGGTTCCTCTGGGCTACCACAAGATCCTGAATGTCCCACCAGGGGCCACCTTCATCAACATCACGGAGAGGAGAGCCAGCCCCAACTACCTCGGTAGGAAACACAACCAGACGAGTCAAAGAAAAGAGAAACGCTGGCCAGGAAAGTGCAGATCTGGAGCTGAATCACTGCGTTTGACAGCTCTGAGGCTCAGAGTTTGTCTCTCTGCTGTTGGTCCATCAGACTCCAAAGTCTCCGTTTGTCCGTCTGGAGGCCTTTTGAGCTCACAGGAGCCTTTTCCTTAAGAATCCAGCAGACATTCAGCTTCTTTAGATGTTCACCGATTCTTTCAGAATGAGACGCAGAAATGATTGAATCGATGAAACATCAGGATTCTGAGCTCCGATTTGTTGCTGGACATTAAACACAACACAGACGGGCAGTTCAAAGACCAGCAGTTGAAGATCCAAACGTTCTTTCGAGCTTCACTGAATTTATTTTCCGTCACTCCTGGTTGCAGCCGAGCCACAGAGGAGGACAAAGATTTTAGTTCTTTACAGAATCAGGTTTGTGCAAACGGCCTGTTTTTAGCAGAATGAAGTGATTCTGATCAAACATCTCGACTGGAAGCTCAGATTTATTTTCCAGTGGAATTCTGTGAGTAGTTCAAGGACCATCAGAAAGTTGAAAATCCAATGCTATTTCCTTTTTTTTTTTTTTTTTTTTTGCAGTTTCTGACTGATTAATGGAACCATTGCGGGGGGGGGGGGGGGGGGGGCTTTCAAAGCCCCTGGTGACTTCTGCTTTTAAGATGATTAAATATATTTTGATGATGATACTTTTCTACTTTTATTTTGAAGGCAGGTATTTTGTTATTTTTCAGATCTGAGACAGAAACTCTCCTGATTTTTGCTGCATGACTCTGAAGATTTGTTTAAATTTCTCAGATGGAAGAAAACGTCTAACCTGATTAGTTTAAGGACAAAAAGAAAATCGATTGAGCATTCTTTGAGTTTTTTACAGTGTCTTGCTCTGCTCTCGGCTCTTTTTGGTGATTTTTTTCTTTTAAAGATAACATCCTTGTCCAACGTGCTGCAGGTTTTAGGGTTTTATGGATCTGATTGTGATGCTTTTCTGCTTTTACTGAAGTGCTGATTTGAATGCATGACTCGGTGCTGGAACTTTTTAAGTTGAAAGTCAGATTTTTAGTTCTGAGACTGTTGGTTGCAGCAGAGTCAGTCATGCCTTCACGGTTGCACCAGGAGGAACAGAATTTTTAATTTTTCACAGAATCTGATTCTGATAATTGGCTGATTTTTGGGCAATTTTTAAAAAGACCCAAGTAAAATAAATTCATTTGATGAAATATGAAGGTTTCTTGCTCTGAGACATGCTTTTATTTTGGTGATTTTTTCTAAAGCCATCATCCTGTCACATCTCCAGAGGGTAAAACTAAATAAAAAGTGAAATGAATGGTGCTGACATCCTGTGTCTCTGCAGCTATGCGGAGCGGCACCGGGGCCTCGGTGGTGAATGGACGCTGGGCCGTGGACCCTCCAGGAGACTACGAGGCGGGAGGGACCACCTTCACCTACACCCGACCCAGAGCTCAGGCGGAAGGGGAAGAGGAGAAGGGCGAGTCCCTGAAGGCACCGGGACCCACCACGGCTCTGCTGCAGCTTTATGTGAGCATTAAGGCTTTTATTTTAAGCAAACAGGAAGCAGGACGCTGCAGATTAGAATCGCTGAATGTTTCTCAGATCCATATGACTGTTGGAGCCTGAGGCGCTCTGATCCAGATCCCCCAGATGGATCCAGATTCAGTTCAGTTCAATTTTATTTATATAGTGCCAATTACAGTCAAATTGTCTCAAGACACTTTACAGAACCCATATGCCTGAACCCCCAGAGCAGCCCTAAGGAGACAGTGGCAGGAAAACACCCTTTTAACAGGGAAAAAAACCTCGAGCAGAACCCGGCTCTAATGTGGGGGAACCATCTGCTGCTGGCCGGGTGGGTTGAGAGGGACAGAAGAGGTAGAGAGGTAGAGATAGAGGGATAGAGGTAGAGGGGTAGAGGTAGAGAGGTGGGGGGGGGACACAAGGACCATAAAACAGACAGTTTAATACATGTATGATCAGACAGATGATACATGCAAAGTACAACTAACATGGAAACTGATTATAGTTTACTGCTATGGTGTATGACTCTGGCATTAAATATACTACATATATAGCTGGTGGTAAATTCAAAAATATGTAGATTAGCAAATCAAGTATGGTGAGGGTGATGCAGAGTAGATTGATGGAAATGGGCAGCTAGAAGCAGTGGGCTGGAGGAAGGTCAGCAGCAGCAGCATCCCACAGATGGAGATTAGGCCAGTTGGTGGGAGAACCACCACAGATCTGAAGCATCCAGCTCTGGGATCAGGGACACTCGGAGAAAGGACACGGAGAAACAGAGTGAGTGTAATGCAATAATGGTATATATATATATTAAATCTAATGGTAGATAGAGAAGGGCTCAGTGCATCCAGAGAGGTCCTCCAGCAGCCTAGGCCTGTAGCAGCAGAACTAGGGGCAGAACTAAGGGACGTCCAAGAGGAAGACTCCAGCTGACCCCCTCAGGGTCCCCCAGTCAGTCCTAACTATAAGATTTGTCAAAAAGGAAGGTTTTAAGCCTGGTCTTAAAATTAGAGAGGGTGTCCGCCTCCAGAACCCAAACTGGGAGCTGGTTCCACAGGAGAGGAGCTGATAACTGAAGGCTCTGCCTCATATTCTACTTTTAGAGAACGCGTTAATTTTGATTCATTAATTACAGCGAAAATAACTTGTTTAAAATAATAACGCAATTAATTGCACCCTTCTCACTTCCCTCATTTCTGGCACACCGGTAACTCTGATGAACATTCCAGCCCAGTAGGTGGCGGTAATGAACCTAAAGTCTGTTTGTAGCCATGAAGAAGAAGCACAGGAAGCACTGAGTGAAGTCAGGCACTGGTGAACAGTGAAGGAAGATGAGATTGAGCTTGTTGGACAGAAAGTTTTCTTTTAAAAATCTTCCTGATGGCAGCTTGGATAAAAGCCTGGTTGTGTGTAAATTGTACAACAAAGAGTTTTCTGATCACTGCGTCACTTCAAGCCGACGGTATCACCTCAATGTAAAACATGTTGCTGTTAGCACCAGAGCTAACGTTAGCTACGAGTCATGCTAACGGCTAACGGTGTAGCCATCCCATAATAGACCACTTTTCTAGACAGTGCTTGAGCTTACAGAAAGTCTTAAAATGTTGAATAAAATCGCTATAATTGCACTTAGATTTGCAGTAATCTGTGAATGTAGCAGACAGATGAAAAATGCAGATAAATAGAAATGAAACATTTTTGTGGTTTAAATTTTTACTCCATCGAGGCTCTGCCTCCTTGGAGGAGGAATAACCTAAACAACAAAAATATCTTTTTAAAAAACTTAATTATAAACTTTTTGTTTATAAAAAAAAATAACATGAATAAAAATTGATATTCCTATAAAAAGAACCATCAAAATTCCACCATTTATCAGACCCAGAAAAGATGAAAACAGAATGAATCTCTGGATTTTCAACTTTCTGAAGCTCCTTAAACTACTTATGCTGATTTTATGTGCCATACAGTGGAAAAAAACAACTAAATTCAGGCTTTGTCATCAAAATCACTTTTTTCTATATGTCCCATTTTCCTTTTTTAAAATAAATTTTAAATTATAAACACGTATATGTCTATTCATTGATTCAACTGTCAACCACAATTTTATTGGAATTGAAAAACTTCACTTATTGTGTCAAATATTGCTATTTGACAAAACTGCAATTAATCGCGATTAATTAATTACAAAGCCTGTAATTAATTACATTAATTTTTTTTACTCGCATCCCACCACGAATATATATAAATTAGGACATAATATTGTAAAAAAAATAGAACTTATGTTGTTTTTCTGCAACAGTGGGTTGTACAAGGTTAGAGTAGAAGAACTCCTGATGATGTTTGTTGATATAGATGGAAAAGACGAAGAAGCTTTTATTTCCAAATCTTTGCTTCTGTAGAGACAAAAAGAGGACAAGGTTTTTGGGTTTGTGTCGTGTTTCACGCCAAGGAAGTGATTTCTCGTCACGTCTGGACCTTAAAGTGCCTCCAAGAATGCTTTCAGAGTCTCTTCATCTCAGACTGTTTGACAGCTTCAGCTTCAGGGATTTTAGCTTCATGGATTAAATACTTTCCAGGATAATTTATTTAAAATCTGCCCATAGACCCACTAACCCTCCCTTTATCAGATTTATCCTCTCATTAAATCTGAGGAACTATAAAGATAAAAACCTGAAAGTTTCTTATATCTTCTAATCTGGAACATTGGACAGCAGATCAATAATCTCTGTTGATGGAGGAGTTGATCCTGTTTCCAGAATAAACCACCGATCGGATCAAAAAGTTCTGCTGATTAGTTTTACATGATTGACTTTTGGCCTGCAGGTTGTTTTTCAGTAATTTTTTTGGCCTTTTTGCCTTAAATATATTATTATTGTTCTTATTATATATTCTAGAGAACAGTGGAGAGAGAAGGACAGGAGATGACATGCAGTAAACATCCGTTGGTCGGACTCGAACCCATGACCACTGCGTTGGATCATAGTTCCTCTTGGGTTTAAACATGAAGCCCAGAGTACACATCCTGCAGCTCATCCTGACCTCCTGCTTTTATTGTTTTTCCCTCCAGATCATTTTCCACAAGGAGAACCCCGGCATAGACTACGAGTTCTATGTCCCACTGGAGAAGAAGGAGGAGAGGCTGATGGAGAGGGAGGCGCCCAGAGAGCAAGCGAGGGAATGGCCGAGGGAACAGCTGAAGGAACAGCCGAGGGACCGAGAGCCAATGAGGGAACAGCTGAGGGACCGAGAGCCAGCAAGGGCATCGCTTCGCAGTACGTCCAGTCAACCTGCTCTGTCCCGTTAGCTGTAGTAGCATCCGTTAGCTGCAGTAGCATCCGTTAGCTGCAGTAGCATCTGTTAGCTGCAGTAGCATCCGTTAGCTGCAGTAGCATCCATTAGCTACAGTAGCATCTGTTAGCTGCAGTAGCATGGAGGCTGCAGTAGCATCCATTAGCTGCAGTAGCATCCGTTAGCTGCAGTAGCATGGACGCTGCAGTAGCATCTGTTAGCTGCAGTAGCATCCATTAGCTGCAGTAGCTTTCTGTTAGCTGCAGTAGCATGGAGGCTGCAGTAGCATCCGTTAGTTGCAGTAGCATCCGTTAGCTGCAGTAGCATGGAGGCTGAAGTAGCATCCGTTAGCTTCAGTAGCATCCGTTAGCTGCAGTATCATGGACGCTGCAGTAGCATCTGTTAGCTGCAGTAGCATCCGTTAGTTGCAGTAGCATCTGTTAGCTGCAGTAGCATCCGTTAGTTGCAGTAGCATCTGTTAGCTGCAGTAGCATGGAGGATGCAGTAGCATCCGTTAGCTGCAGTAGCATGGAGGCTGAAGTAACATCCATTAGATGCAGTAGCATCTGTTAGCTGCAGTAGCATGGAGGCTGCAGTAGCATGGAGGCTGCAGTAGCATCCGTTAGCTGCAGTAGCATGGGCACTGCAGTAGCATCCGTTAGCTGCGGTAGCATCCGTTAGCTTAGCATGGAGCTACATCTGGCCATAAATCAAGTAGGAGATTCTCTCTGAGCTGCAGAAGGAAACGTCCTCTGAGGTGTTTCTGAGGACGGTGTTTCTGATGAGGACGGTGTTTCTGAGGACGGTGTTTCTGATGAGGACGGTGTTTCTGATGAGGACGGTGTTTCTGATGAGGATGGTGTTTCTGAGGACGGTGTTTCTGATGATGGTGTTTCTGATGAGGACGGTGTTTCTGATGAGGATGGTGTTTCTGATAATTGCGTTTCTGATGAGGATGGTGTTTCTGATAATGGTGTTTCTGATGAGGACGGTGTTTCTGATGAGGACGGTGATTCTGATGAGGACGATGTTTCTGATGAGGACGATGTTTCTGATGAGGACAGGGTTTCTTAGGATGGTGTTTCTAATGAGGACGATGTTTCTGATGAGGACGGTGTTTCTGATGAGGACCATGTTTCTGATGAGGAAGGTGTTTCTGATGAGGACGATGTTTCTTAGGACGGCGATTCTGATGAGGACGATGTTTCTGATGAGGACGGTGTTTCTGATGAGGACGATGTTTCTGATGAGGACAGTGTTTCTTAGGACGGCGATTCTGATGAGGACGATGTTTCTGATGAGGACGGTGTTTCTGATGAGGACGATGTTTCTGATAAGGACGGTGTTTCTTAGGACGGCGATTCTGATGAGGACGATGTTTCTGATGAGGACAGTGTTTCTGATGAGACGGTGTTTTTTAGGACGGTGTTTCTGATGAGAACGGTGTTTCTGATGAGGACGGTGTTTCTTAGGACGGTGTTTCTGATGAGGACGATGTTTCTGATGAGGACGGTGTTTCTGATGAGGATGGTGATTCTGATGAGGACGATGTTTCTGTTGAGGACGGTGTTTCTGATGATGGTGTTTCTGATGAGGACGGTGATTCTGATGAGGATGATGTTTCTGATGAGGATGGTGTTTCTGATGAAGACGATGTTTCTGATGAGGATGATGTTTCTGATGAGGAGAGTGATTCTGATGAGGACGATGTTTCTGATGAGGACAGTGTTTTTTAGGATGGTGTTTCTGATGAGCATGGTGTTTCTGATGATGGTGTTTCTGATGAGGACAGTGTTTCTGATGAGGACGGTGTTTCTGATAATGGTGTTTCTGATGAAGGTGTTTCTGATAACGGTGTTTCTGATGAGGACGATGTTTCTGAGGATGGTGTTTCTGATGAGGACGGTGTTTCTGATGAGGACGATGTTTCTGATGAGGACGGTGTTTCTTAGGACGGTGTTTCTGATGATGACGGTGTTTCTGATGAGGACGGTGATTCTGATGAGGACGATGTTTCTGATGAGGATGGTGTTCCTGATGAGGACGATGTTTCTGATGAGGACGGGGTTTCTTAGGACGGTGTTTCTGATGAGGACGGTGTTTCTGATGAGGATGGTGTTTCTGATGAGGACTGTGTTTCTGATGAGGATGGTGTTTCTTAGGACGGTGTTTCTGATGAGGACGGTGATTCTGATGAGGACGATGTTTCTGATGAGGACGGTGTTCCTGATGAGGACGATGTTTCTGATGAGGACGGGGTTTCTTAGGACGGTGTTTCTGATGAGGACGGTGTTTCTGATGAGGATGGTGTTTCTGATGAGGACTGTGTTTCTGATGAGGATGGTGTTTCTTAGGACGGTGTTTCTGATGAGGACAGTGTTTCTTAGGACGGTGTTTCTGATGAGGACGATGTTTCTGATGAGGACGGTGTTTCTGATGAGGACGGTGTTTCTGATGAGGACGATGTTTCTGATGAGGACGGTGTTTCTGATGAGGACGATGTTTCTTAGGACGGTGAATCTGATGAGGACGATGTTTCTGATGAGGACAGTGTTTCTGATGAGGATGGTGTTTCTTAGGAAGGTGTTTCTGATGAGGACGGTGATTCTGATGAGGACGATGTTTCTGATGAGGAGGGTGTTTCTGATGAGGACTGTGTTTCTGATGAGGACGGTGTTTCTTAGGACGATGTTTCTGATGAGGACGGTGTTTCTTAGTACGGTGTTTCTGATGAGGACGGTGTTTCTGATGAGGACGGGTTTCTTAGGACGGTGTTTCTGATGAGGATGGGTTTCTTAGGACGGTGTTTCTGATGATGGTGTTTCTGATGACAGGTGTGGTTGTGGGATTAGACTATGGTTTCAAGTGAGTTTTCAGTCTTTGTGACCCAGATGGATTCGGTCGGCTCCACATGTTTGCTGTCAGCAGACTATGACCTCATCATGACATCATTGGACTCGTTTCACCTCCTGTCCCTCCTCAGGTCCTCTCATGGTGTCCATGGAGGAGCCTCGTCCTGTTCCTCCTCTGGTCCTCATTCCTTCCTCCACTTCCTCACTGGATCGTTGGACACCTGACAGGTCACGCCCTCGGGGATCGGCGCCCAATAGGAACGCTCGGATTCCTCCTCGGACCGACCTCCCGCTGGACACCCAGCCGCCGTTTGTGTGGAGGAGAGGAGCCCTCAGCGAGTGTTCAGCCTCCTGTGGACGAGGTCAGAGTTATAACTTTATTTAAAAGACATGAGGTCAGACCCCAAATAACTTTATTTATACGACAAGAGGTCAGACTGATAATAACTTTATTTAAAAGGCAAGAGGTAGGTCAGACTGATAATAACTTTATTTATATGAAAACTTTCCTACAAGAACTTCATGGTGAAGCACGATACATTTATGAACCCCAAAACCCAGAAACATCTACATTTATACTTTATTCTGTGACACCGAAAAATTCACCAAAAATAAACCATTTGCATTAGCCAGATTCTATGAAAAACTAAAAATGTAGCACTCCTCAGTGCAAACATGAAGCCTTCAGTGACTCAGCTGCAACCAACAGGCCATTTTTTAAAATTCTATCAGTTCAGAGGTAGAATGAGAGCTCTAAAACCCCAGGAGAAAGTCCTGCATTCATATTTTTACTGCAGTAAAAGTAGAAAGGTTTCATTGTATATTTTACTCTCTGAATTCCAAAAGCTGCTAGCAGGTTTGAAAGGAACGTTATCTTTTTAAAAAATGGCCAAAATGACACCATTCATCAACCAGAAACTGTAAAAACAATCGTCAGATTTCCAACTTTCGGTCCTTGAATGTCTCGTGCAGCACCATTAGAAAACAAATGTAAGAATCAATCATGATATTTCATCCAAACACTTCATTCTATTTGTGTGATTTAAACTCACCGATAATAAACTGCTTGTTTTCACCAGAGAACTGAGTGTTTCTGGGTGTAAACATGAAGTTTTTAGTGACTCATCTGCAACCAGCCGTCATGGAATAAAAATTCAGGGAGTTTCTGTAAAATATCGACCCAAGTCCTGCTGCAGATTTGTGCTTGAGTAAATCCATTAATCCTGAACTCCGAAAGGCGTATTATGTTTAAAAACACACCACAAACTGTAGTTTCCTAATTTCTAACTTTCTGGTGGTTCCTGAACTCATCCTCTATGGTGTGCACCTCAACTAGAAAACAAATCCAGCTTAGAATTGTGATTTTTTTTTTTTTTTTTTTACCAAAACCACTTCACTCTGCAGGTTTTATGTAAAAATTCATCCAAAATTAACCCTTTGCTTGACCGAGATTCTGTAAAAAAATAAAACTTCTGCACTCCTCCGCACAAACTTAAAGCCAGCTGAGACCAATCACAGGTTCAGGATGAACTGCAGGCAATGTTTCCACAATAAAAAAAAGTAGCAGAAACAGAACAGAGGAGCAAGTAGTTGGAGATCCGTCCAGCATGGTGAAACATCTACTACTGATGAGGAGCAGAGGAGAGAGGAGACGTCCAGAGATAGAAAAACATCAAGAAGAGTCACGAAATGACAGAAACAAGACATAAAATGTAAAAAAATAAACATACAACGACCCAAATACCACACAAAATGACAAAAAAAACGACACAAAGGGGCAAAAAACAGGACGAAGTGACAAACACGACCTAAAACCACAAATTAGACTCAAAATGACAAAAATGAGACAGAACACCATAAAACAAGAAGAAATCAACAGAGATGAGACACAAAATGAGACACAAAACAACAAAAAACAAGACAAACTGACAAGCGAGATGCTACACAAGACAAAAAACAACAAAACCTAGACAGAAAATGACAAAAACGAGACCAAAAAATGACTCAAAATGGCAGAAAACAGACAAAATGACACAAATGTGACACAATTCAATTCAATTCAATTCAATTCAATTTTATTTATATAGCGCCAATTACAGTCAAATTGTCTCGAGACGCTTTACAGAACCCATATGCCTGAACCCCCAGAGCAAGCCAAAAGGCGACAGTGGCAAGGAAAACACCCTTTTAACAGGGAAAAAAACCTCGAGCAGAACCCGGCTCTAATGTGGGGGGACCCATCTGCCTGCTGGCCGGGTGGGTTGAGAGGGACAGAAGAGGTAGAAAGGTAGAGATAGAGGGGTAGAGGTAGAGATAGAGGGATACAGATAGAGGGGTAGAGATAGAGGGGGAGAGGTAGAGATAGAGGGATACAGATAGAGGGGTAGAGATAGGGAGGTAGAGGTAGAGATAGAGGGATACAGATAGAGGGGTAGAGATAGGGAGGTGGGGGGTGGGACACAAGGACCATAAAACACAGCCACACATCTGAAGCATCCAGCATCCAGCTCTGGGACCAGGGACACTCGGAGAAAGGACACAGAAAGAAACAGAGTGAATGTAATGCAATGATGGTATATATAGTAAATACATAGGTAGTTAGAGAAGGGCTCAGTGCATCCAGAGAGGTTCCCCAGCAGCCTAGGCCTATAGCAGCATAACTAGGGGCAAACTAAAGGGACGTCAAGAGGGGAAGTCAGTTGTGCAAATGAAAACACCAGCTCACCCCGTCAGGGTCACCCAGTCAGCCCTAACTATAAGCTTTGTCAAAAAGGAAGGTTTTAAGCCTGGTCTTAAAAATAGAGAGGGTGTCCGCCTCCCGAACCCAAACTGGGAGCTGGTTCCACAGGAGAGGAGCTGATAACTGAGGCTCTGCCTCACATTCTACTTTTAGAGATTCTAGGAACAACAAGTAAGCCTGCAGTCTGAGAGTGAAGAGTTCTGCTAGGATAATATGGTACTATCAGGTCTTTAAGATATGATGGAGATTGGTTGTTAAGAGCTTTATATGTCAGAAGAAGGATTTTGAATTCTATTCTACATTTCACAGGAAGACAATGAAGAGAAACCAGCATAGGAGAAATATGATCTCTCTTGCTAACTCCCGTCAGTACTCTGGCTGCAGCATTTTGGATCAGCTGTAGATGTTTCAGAGAGCTATTGGGACAACCTGATAATAAGGAATTACAGTAGTCAAGCCTAGAAGTAACAAATGCATGGACTAGTTTTTCTGCATCACTCTGAGACAGGATGTTCCTGATTTTCACAATATTTCTCAGGTGGAAAAAGGAAGTCCTACAGATTTGTTTTATGTGCGAGTTAAAGGACATGTCCTGGTCAAAGATAACACCGAGGTTCCTCACAGTAGTACTGGAGGCCAATGTAATGCCATCCAGAGTAACTATATGCTTTGAAAGCAATTCTCTAAGATGTTTGGGGCCAAATACAATGACTTCAGTCTTGTCTGAATTTAGTAGTAAGAAATTATAGGTCATCCAGGTCTTTATGTCCTTAAGACAATCTTGCAGTCTAGCTAGCTGATTAGTTTCATTTGGCTTCATAGATAAATACAATTGAGTGTCGTCAGCATAACAATGGAAATTAATACAGTGCTTCCTAATAATGTTGCCTAAGGGAAGCATGTATAATGTGAACAGTATTGGTCCTAAGACAGAACCCTGAG
The DNA here is from genome assembly GCF_022539595.1 of Amphiprion ocellaris. Classification (NCBI taxonomy): domain Eukaryota; kingdom Metazoa; phylum Chordata; class Actinopteri; family Pomacentridae; genus Amphiprion; species Amphiprion ocellaris. The sequence continues at coordinate 269,689 of NC_072774.1, read as the reverse complement.
GAACTCCATGATTAACCCTAGTATGCTCAGAAGAGTCATTGTTGACATGCACAAACTGGAACCTGTCTGATAAGTAGGATTTAAACCAGTCCAGTGCTGTCCCTTTAATGCCAATACAATGTTCTAGTCGCTGTAATAAAAGTTTGTGGTCGATTGTATCGAATGCTGCACTAAGGTCCAATAAAATAAGTATAGAGACCAGTCCATTATCTGACGCTATGAGAAGGTCATTAGTAACTTTCACCAGAGCTGTTTCTGTGCTATGATGCACTCTGAAGCCTGACTGAAACTCTTCAAACAAGCTATTCCTTTGTAAATGTTCACATAATTGATTTGCAACTGTTCTTTCCAGAATTTTGGAGAGAAATGGGAGGTTGGAAATTGGTCTATAGTTGGCTAAAACATCTGGATCTAGAGTGGGCTTTTTAAGTAAAGGTTTGATTACAGCAACCTTAAAAGCCTGTGGTACATAACCTGTTACTAGAGAGAGATTAATCAGATCTAACATTGAGGAATTAATTAAAGGTAAAGCCTCCTTGAACAGTCTAGTTGGGATAGGATCTAAAAGACATGTTGATGGTTTGGATGTAGAAACTATTGAAATGAGTTCAGAGGGACATTACGGAGTTTTCAAACCTTGAGAACCGAATTTGGTTTGGAACACACTGACTTCTTCAGGTTTCTGCAAATGCGCGACTACTTTAATAAACAATGTAAAAGATCACAACTTTCTCAGGCTGCATCCAACTTTTTCGATATTTTAAAATCAACCTTCAATTCTTCATTAAAAAAGGGGATCAGTAAACTGTATAATGGGATATTAGATGCACAAAACGAGAATACTACTCATATTAAAGAAAAATGGGAACATGAGGCAGGAATAGAAATTTCGAACGAGACTTGGGGTAAAGTGTGTGTTTTTCAGTGGACTTCTACCAACTCGCTAATCTGGAGAGAACACTGCTGGAAAAACATTATACGCTTTTTTAGGACCCCAAAGCAGAGTAAATATAAAAATCTAAACACAAAATGTTGGAGGAAATGCGGGTCCTTGGATGCAAATCACTACCACATATTCTGGAAATGCCCTGCATTACAACAATATTGGTCTGAAATCCATAAGGTTTTAAAAGATGTCTTTGAGGTTCATATTGAAAAAGATTTTGCTAACCTGTATTTTCATCTGATTCCCACATTGGACAGAAGAGGGGACGTAAAACTATTACAGGCACTTTTAGCTGCCAGCAAAAAAGCTATCACCAAAAAATGGCTAAATCCAAATTCCCCAACACTTGATGACTGGTTTGGGACTATTAGCGAAATATATAAAATGGAAAAATTGACATATTCTTTGCAAACTCGAATAGATAAATTCTTCTCAATTTGGAATAAATGGATAAATTTTATATCTCCTCTTCGAACTGACTTTACTCGACTGAATCTACGTAAATTTAAATCCTTTTTGACTGATTGTCTTAGTATTTGTATGGGTATTGGGGCTTGAAGATATATCAAAAGTATCGTTTATGCCGAGTTTCTTGTGTTACTTGGGTATTAGACAATATCGAAAAGAAAGCAAGAAAATCGGACTAACAACTTATTAATTCACTGGAAAAATAAAGAAATATATAGTATATTGATAGCCAGCTGAATAATATCGAGATATGTCTTTTTATCCATATCGTCCAGCCCTAATACATACATGTATATAACTTCCTAAATACATGAGGGTACATACAAATACAAGTATATTCAATGTTTTATTTTAATTTAATTTACTTTTATTTTTTCTTTATACGCATTTGGTCTCATTTTGAAATCTATATCTCCCAAAATTTTTTTTTTTTTTTTAAATTTATTTATTTTTTCATAGAAATATCTGCTGTTAGCTCCCAGTTCTGTTTTCTGTTTACTGTTTTCGAAAAAAAAAAAGAGGTTCATGTTGTTAATGTCCTAAAAATGTTTGTAAAATTAACATCAACCTTTCAAATAAAGAAATAATTACAAAAAAAAAAAGAAATGAGTTCAGAGAGATGTATGGGGGTGAAAAATTCTAAATATCCATCTGGTCTTACAGCCAATTCTAAAGTATCTGTACTGGATGATACATCTGTGACATTTGCAGGAAGGGCCAGATTAATTTTTTCTCTAATCGTAATAATTTTATTTGTAAAGAAGCTCATGAAGTCGTTACTGCTCAAAGCTAAAGGAATACAAGGTTCAACAGAGCTCTGACTCTTTGTCAGCCTGGCTACAGTGCTGAAGAGAAACCTGGGGTTGTTCTTGTTTTCCTCTATTAAAGATGAATAATATGTTGTCCTGGCATTACGAAGAGCTTTTTTATAAATTACTAGACTATTTTTCTAAGCTACATAAACTTCCTCTAAATTAGTGGAGTACCACTTCCTTTCCAGCTTTCGGGACGCCTGCTTTAAAGTCCACAGCTGGGAATTATACCAAGGAGCAGGTCCTCTCTGAGATAGAACTTTCTTTTTTACAGGTGCAACACTATCAAGTGTTGTACGCAGTGAGGCTGCAGCATTATTAACAATATAATCCACTTCTGTGGGGTTAAAATTATAATATTTCCCTTCCATTATATCAGTAAGTGGTGCTGGACTAAATAGAGAGGCTATTATTTCCTTAAATTTAGTCATCGAATTGTCAGACAGACATCTACTGTAATGATATTTATTCTTAACTCCTATACAATCTATTGTTGTAAATTGAAATGTTATCATAAAATGGTCAGAAAGAAGAGGGTTCCGGGAAAATACTGTTAACTGTTTGATTTCTATGCCATAAGTCAGAACGAGGTCAAGGGTATGATTAAAACTATGAGTTGGTTTATTTACATGTTGAGAAAACCCAATTGAGTCTAATATTGAATTAAACGCAGTCGTAAGGCTGTCACTGTCCACGTCAACATGAATGTTGAAGTCACCCACAATAATGACTTTATCTGAGCTGAGCACTAAATCAGATAAAAAGTCTGAGAATTGAGATAAAAACTCAGAGTAAGGAGCAGGAGGACGATATACAACAACAAATAAAACTGGTTTCTGAGCTTTTAAATCTGGATGAGAGAGACTGAGAGTAAGATTTTCAAATGAACTGTAACTAGGTTTAGGTCTCTGGTTCATTTTTAAGCTAGAGAGGTAAATTGCTGCCACTCCTCCTCCTCGGCCCGTGATTCGAGGAACATGACAGTTAGTATGACTAGTAGGAGTTGATTCATTTAGACTAACATATTCTTCCTGCTGCAACCAGGTTTCAGTCAAACAGAACAAATCAATCTGGTGATCAGTTATCAAATCATTTACTAACAGAGATTTAGACGAGAGAGATCTAATATTTAACAGACCACATTTAATTGTCCTGTTTCTTCGCTCAGTTGAAATAGTGGTATTAATTTTAATTAGATTTTTATGGTTACTATGTCTTTTGTTTATTTTTGATTTGCTTAATTTATTGAATTTTGGTGGTCGGGGGACAGACACAGTCTCAATAAAGCTAAGTGATTTACTGGAGGGTGACAGCTGAGAGGAAACTGCAGAGAGGTGTGGAAGACTACAACTCTGCATCCTGGTCTGAACTCTGGGTTGTCATGCTTTAGGAGTTCTAATAAAATCAGCCATATTTCTAGAAATGAGAGCTGCACCAGCCAAAGTGGGATGGATGCCGTCTCACAAAACAATAAGAGAAGATGATGAGAGACTGAAAAGAAAAACCAGTAAAATAAAGTCAGCATGGTTCAGAAACAGAGAACAGAGGAGCTTCCAGGAGATAAAGACGTTGTAAAGACGGGAATATTTAACCGTTTCTGGATTGGGAACACCTGGAGGAAGAACGTCCAACATGTAGGTTTTAGGATTCCTCTAATTCTAACTGAGACCTTTCTGACTTCTTCTGTTTCCATAAATATAGATATCCATCTATCTATCTATCTATCTATCTATCTATCTATCTATAGATAGATAGATAGATAGATAGATAGATAGATGTAAATATAGATCATTTCATCAAATGATGAAAAATCAGGTGGGAGCAAACTAACGGCCAGAAAGTTCCTCCTGCAGGTCAGGAGGGTTCAGGTGAAACCAAGACAACAGAACATAAGAACATAAAAAAACAAAGCATAAAAAACAAGTAGACCAGGGGTGTCCAACATGAGGCCCGTGGGCCAAAAGTGGTCCTCTAGAGGGTCCAATCCGGCCCTCAAAGTGTAAAAATTCCAGAGAAGACATTCACTGCAGATTGTAAATTAGTAAAACTATAAATTTAAAATCACTTCTAGACCATGACAAGTTGTTTTGATCAGAAAGTAAAATGCTGGATTGTTCTTTGTTATCTTGTGTCTCATTTTTGTAATATTTTGTCGTATTTCTGTTGTTTTTTGTCTTTTTTGTCTGATTTTTGTCATTTTGTTTTTCTAGTTTTATGTTTCCTTTTTGTCTCACTTGTGTTGTTTGTCTATTTTTTGTCGTTTTGTTTCTCGCTTTTAAAGTTTTTATATGGTTTGTGTCATTTACATAATTTTTGTCTTATTTTTGTCATTGATCCATTTTTTGTCACTTTGTATCTTTTTTATCTCATTTTTTGTCTCATTTTGTCATGTTTTATCTTGTTCTTGACTGTTTTTTAATCTTAATTTTGTGGTTCTGATCCTCCAGTAAATCCTCTATGGTTCAGTTCCAGATGACTAAATGTTGTGTTCCTTTGTCGACACTCTGTGATCTGGAAGTTGTAATGTGGAAATGATAAACTGAGGCTGAATGTTGATGAAACGGAATTTATTTTCCTTAAATGTGAACATTTAAGGAAAATAAAGGAACCATTAGGAGTTGTGGTTATTTACAGGTTATTATGCTGTTGTTTTACTGATTTTACTGGTCCCGTCCACTGGAGATCAGACTGGACTGGATGTGGAACCTGGACTAAGATGAGTTTGACTCTCCTGAAGTAGTTTGACAGTAAAATACTTAAAATATAGAAAATAAATAAGCAGTTTTGAATAGAAGACAGTGTGGGAGGATTTCCAGGATCTTAAGTAGCTCACTAAAGTCAGTTTGCTTCTTGTGAGGCTTTAAAAACGAGATTAAAATCTTAGAAATGATTCTGAAAGCAGCTGGTGACCAGGAAACACTGACCAGTAGCAGAGTTTAGCCTGAAGTGAAGCCTGAGAGTTCTCCTGATATCCAGGCGGTTCTAAATGTGAACACCACCTCTGACCTACATCTGATCTCCTCAGACGACTTTAGGACGCCCCCCTCTGGTCGTTGTCTGCTACTACAAAAACACAGCCGTAATCTTTGTGTGTTTTTCTCCGTCTGCAGGTTCTCAGTTCAGAGTCGTTCTGTGTCTAAACCGACACACCGATGAGGAAGTTCCAGAGAGGAAATGTGATTCTGCAGCCAAACCGCTTCCAGAGGAGGAACCCTGCAACACGCAGCCCTGCCCACCGTTGTGAGTCAAATAAACCTCAAAATACACTGAGTTATTCTTTAATTAACGGCCGTTTAACCACCAAATAAACCTCAAAATACACTGAATTATTCTTTAACCCTCGTGTCGTCCTGTGGGTCAAATTGACCTGTTTTAAAGTTTGAAAATGTGGGGGAAAAATTATTTTCACAGTGAAACTTCTGATGTCCACATTTTCAACATTTTTTGAAAGTCTTTGAACATTTTTGGTGGAAAACAGGAAATGTAAAAAATGTTTCTTAAGAACATTCACATAAAAATCAACCAAAATCCAGTGAATTTCACTGGATTTTGGTGAATGTTCTTCAATAAAATATTAGAAGTTTTACTGATATATATGGAATCACTTTAGATATTTTTAGGATTTTTTGAGGAGATTTTGACTCATTTTTTGAAAATATTTACAAGAATTTTCTTGCCAAATTTGGGGGATTTGGGTGTAAGGGAAACTTTTAAGGAATTATTGGAATTTTCTTCCTGAAAGTTTTGCAAATTTTCATAAGTTTGGGGCATTGTTTTGCAGATATTTTGGATTTTTTTCAGACAAGAAAACAATATTTTTTGGTGCCCGTAAATGAAGACAACAGGAGGGTTAATTAGCTGCTGTTTCACCACCAAATACAGACTGAAGTCGTGTTTCTGGTTTTTCTGCAGAGCTGAGTTTAGGAAACAAATATTTAGTTCTTTAGTTTTGAACCAAATTATTTCCAGTCCGGCCAAATTTAGAGGATCATTTTCACAAGTTACACAAACAGCAGAATAAAGACAGTCAGACATCATTTTACAGAAATTAATGATGAATTTTATCATCAGTGTGTTTTTCTACAACATGGAAAAAATGGTTTTAAAAGCTGCAAATGGTTCAAATTCTTTATTTCCACCTCTAACGACGTTTCTGATGTTTTATTTCTGTGATTTCAAGTAAAACAAACCTGTTGGTTAAATACAAATTCACTATAAATTAGTGATAATGACAAATTTGAATTATTTCAATGTTTTAAATGTATTTATTTTTTAAATTTTTACTCCAGATGTGACAGATGTCCAGAATCAACACCTGGAACTAAACAGCTTCCTGTGTTTTTCACTCATTTCTGTCATTTCCAGCCAGGAGAAACCTGTTGGTCAAATAAAAAATCTAAATTTGACCTGATTTTGAATAATGAATTTATCCAAGCAAATTTTCTCTGTAATTTAAGGTTTTCAAAGGATTAAACAGAATCTGCTCATGTAGGAAAACTATTAGTTCTTTAATCTAAACACGTCGTAGATGGACTGAGATTGTTTGAGATTAGCTGAATGTTTTAACATGGTGGAAATGAAGCTGCCTGATGAGGAGTTATTGAATATTTACAAAAATCTACCAATCATTAACATGTGGACGATGATGTCAGAGGATTTCTAAGATCTGAGTGGATTTAAAAGTCCTTTAAACACATAATTTCTCTGCTCTGAGTCCACCACGTTTTGTTAATCTCTATATTAACCTGTATATTAATCTCTATATTAATCTGTATATTAATCTATATATTAATCTCACATTAATCTCTTTTTTTTAATCAATGCTGGCTGACCGAAATAAAGTTTTGTTTAAAAAAAAAAAAAAAAAAAAAAAAAAAAAAACTCCACCTGCAGAGCGAGTTGAACAGAGCGAGGTGGATGCAGCACAGAGGGGGTATTTTCAAAGGAAAAGTAAATTCAACAAATGAAACATGACCGACATTGAGAAAACAGTTTGACCGAAATCCTCAAAAGTGTGGGAGCATTTCACTCTTCACAAAACAAAAAACATGCGTAACATACAAGCTTTGCAAAAGTAATACGAGATGGAACAGGAGCACCACGATGATGATGCAGCACCTGAAACAGAAACACGTTGGGAGTCTCTGATGAGGATGAAGGAGCTCAACAGCAGGTAAGTCACTACATTATCCTATGTTTGTTCTGTTTTACAGTCAGGAAACGTAACGTTAGTCTCTCTGCTAGCTCTCCTGATGCTAGTGTTTGTTTGTTAGCTGCTACATTCACAGATTACTGCAAATCTAAGTGCAATTATAGCGATTTTATTCAACATTTTAAGACTTTCTGTAAACTCAAGCTCTGTCTAGAAAAGTGGTCTATTATGGGATGGCTACACCGTTAGCATGACTCGTAGCTAACGTTAGCTCTGGTGCTAACAGCAACATGTTTTACATTGAGGTGATACCGTCGGCTTGAAGTGACGCAGTGATCAGAAAACTCTTTGTTGTACAATTTACACACAACCAGGCTTTTATCCAAGCTGCCATCAGGAAGATTTTTAAAAGAAAACTTTCTGCCCAACAAGCTCAATCTGGTCTTCCTTCACTGTTCACCAGTGCCTGACTTCACTCAGTGCTTCCTGTGCTTCTTCTTCATGGCTACAAACAGACTTTAGGTTCATTACCGCCACCTACTGGGCTGGAGTGTTCATCAGAGTTACCGGTGTGCCAGAAATGAGGGAAGTGAGAAGGGTGCAATTAATTGCGTTATTACCCTTAACGCGTTATTTTCGTCGTAATAATTAATCAAAATTAATGCGTTAAAGTCCCAGCCCTAATATATATATATATATATATATATATATAATAATAATAATAATAATAATAATAATAATAATAATAAATTTCATTTATAAAGCGCTTTTCCAAAAACTCAGACACATATATATGTGTATATATATATATATATATATATATATATATATATATATATATATATATGTATATATATATATATATATATATATATATAAAAATAAAAAAACAGATAACTACTGAGTTGTTGTAATTGTGCTGTAGTACATACTCATACTATCTTTCTCATTTTATGAACAGCAAAAAATGACAGGCTTCATGATGAGAAAGACATCATGTCCACCACAGCAGCATCTGTCCTGACTGAGAGCATCCTCAACATGATGCTCACTGACATGAGGCCTCTGTCGACGGTTGAAGACGAAGGCTTCGCTACAATGATCTTTTTTGCTCTGTCAGTCGAAATCTTCTCTTTCTGAATAAAGCGGCGGAAATTAAAAATGTGGTTTTTTTATCCGATTAATCTAAAAAATAATCAACCGATTAATTTTTTTTTTTAAATGATTTGTAGTTTTTATTGTTTTTAAATTTTTGCAACATACAAAACCAACACTCAAACCCCCCCATCCTACCCACCCACAACCAAGAAGGGTCCATCACTCTCAGAGGTGATTTGCATCTCAGCCTATTATGGAAGGCAGTACCCATAGTGAGTAAGCTGGCTGAGTAACCACATAAATAGAACAAAACAAAATACATCTGGCACCAGCTCATTGACATCACTGCGCATTAGCCCGATCTTTACTGTGACATCTGGATGCTATCGAGGTACATGTCCCACTTCAGATAATATTTTTCTGTTCTGTCCAGTATCCTGTATGACATTCTTTCATAAGCAGCAGCTCTGCCCAATTCCATTGTCCAGTCTTGAAAAGAGGGTTCTCCGGGTTTCTTCCAGCTTCTGAGGATGATCTGTCGACCGATCATGATAGCAGTTTGTGTCCAATGTTTCAGTGGTTGTGGAAAACCAGACAACACTGTACAGTCCCCCAAAACATAAAGTTTTGCACAGAGCACAAATTGTCTTTTGATAACATTAGTGATGTTAATATGACTCTTCTTCCAATACTGCCTGATCTTGGGGCATGACCATAACACATGTATCAGTGTACCTTCATCCCTACCACACTTCCAGCAGGCAGCTGTATCCTTTAGACCTAGTCTGAAAAGTCTACTCAGTGTCCAATAAAATCAATGTAGTATTTTAAATTGAATGAGCCTCACCCTCAGATCTTTTGACATCTTTTGGGAGTTGCCGCATATCTTAGGCCAGTTTTCCTCATTAAAAGAGACCCCCAGATCTCTTTCCCAAGCCATTCTAAGTGGGGAGATACCTCCATCTCTTCCATATTCCATCAAAATCTTATAGTATTTGGCTGTTTCATGGCCTTTTCCCATTATCTTAAGAACTCTATTTAGCTCATCTGCTGACCTTGGGGAGTGTAGCCCAAAAGTCTGTTGCAGTAAATGATGTAATTGAAGATACCTCCAGAACTGGGTTTTAGGTAAGTCATATTTATGCTTTAGGTCATCAAACGAATAGAGTGAGTTACCATTATATAGATTTTCCAATCCCAAAATTCCTTTGTCTGCCCATTCCTTCCAGAAAAATGCTTTTTTATTAATATTCAGGTTAGGATTCATCCAGATGCAGGAGGCTCTATTTAAATAAGGATCAAACCCCATCAGGCTTGAGACCTTCTTCCATATACTTTGAAGATGAGATATGACTGGGTGAGCCTTTAACAGTTTGGTGGACAAACGTTGAAGCATTGAGAGAGGAGTTGCTACAGATTGCTCTATACCAAACCATGGAGGGGCCCTCTGCGGGGGCAATGCCCAGTGGGCCAGATGTCTCAGACTAAATACATAGTAGTAATATAACACATTTGGGAGCCCTAAACCGCCAGCGCTGACCGGTCTCTGCAATTTTCTCATGTTCATACGTGGTCTCTTTCCATTCCAGATAAATTCTTTAAACATGTTATCTAGTCTTTTAAAGTAGCTGAATGGGATTTCTAATGGGAGAGACTGAAGCAGATAGTTGATCCTGGAGATACAGTTCATTTTAATAACATTAACTTTACCCCATAATGACAAATATAGTGATGACCAGCGTTTTACATCAATACCTAACTTCTCTATGAGAGGATCAAAGTTCACTTTAATAATATTATCCAACACAGGGGGGAAGAGAACACCGAGGTATCTCATCCCCTGCTTGGGCCATCTGAATCCGCCAGCCTGGAAGAGTGTAGTGGGACAAAACTTTGTTAAGGGAAGAGCCTCTGATTTATCCCAATTTACCTTGTACCCTGAGAACTTCGAGAAGGTGTTTATTGTATTTAGGAATGACGGCATCGAAATCACAGGATCCGACACCAGTAGAAGAATATCATCCGCATACATAAATAATTTGTGGACAGAGCCACCGCACAACACTCCTGGGAAGTTATCGTCCCTTCTAATCGCTGCTGCTAAGGGTTCCATAACCAAACAGAACAACAGAGGGCTGAGAGGGGAACCCTGGTGTGTACCCCTCCCTAATTCAAAATATGAGGATATGTACCCATTGCTTTGAACTGCTGCTTCTGGCCGCTTATATAATAGATGAACCCACTTAATGAAAGTTTCTCTAAAACCATATACTTCCAATGTCCTAAATAAATAGCCCCATTCCACCCTATCAAAGGCTTTTTCGGCATCAAGTGAAACAGCAGCAACTGGCGAATTAGAATTTGAGAATGCCCACATAATATCAATAAACCGTCTGCCGAACTACGTTTGCAAATGAAGCCCACCTGATCTTCATGCACTAAAGAGGTCATGACTTTCTCCAGCCTATTAGCTAAAACTTTGGACAAAATCTTGGTATCCATTGGAATAAGAGAGATTGGACGATAATTTTTACAATCACAAGGGTCTTTGTCTTTTTTAACAATAAGTGTAATTAAAGCTTTTAATAAGGTATCTGGTAACTGTCCCTTTTCAAAAGCCTCATTGTACATACTCAGGAGTAAAGGTGTCGGCTCAGAGGCGTAGCATTTAAAAAAAATTCAGCTGTGAACCCATCTGGTCCTGGGGCTTTCCCACTCGGCAACTCTTTAATTACCCTAATAATTTCTTCCTTGGTTATTTGGGAATCAAGGTTGGCTCTCTGAGATTCAGACAGCTTGGGAAGATCTAATCCCTGCAGAAATGTCTCCATACACTCCCCATTTTGTTGGTTATCAGCTTTATACAAATTTATGTAGAACTCTCTAAACCTACTATTTATTTCTTCAGATTTGACCTCCAGTTCACCTTCCTCTGTTCTTATGGCTGAGATAATTGATGAAAGCTCTCTCTGTTTTAAACAATTTGCCAATAATTTACCAGCCTTATCCCCTGACTCATAATATTTTTGTCTCATTCTGAAGAGCGAGAATTCAACTTTCTGTGACAAGATACTATTATACTCATATTTGAGCTGTGTTAAAGCCCTAAAGTCATCACCAGTAAAGTGTTTTTTTACTTTGGTCTCGAGCTTTTTAATTCTGTCTTCAATTTCATTTTGCCTTGCCATCTTCCTTCTTTTCTCATAAGAAGCATACTGGATTACAAAACCTCTCAGCACCGCTTTCAACGCTTCCCAGGCTGTCCCCGCAGAGGGCGCCGTGGGCCCATTCGTCTCAATGTACATCATAATTTGACCTCTTAATGCCTCTTTAAATCTAGAATTCTGTAGTAGAGATGAATTTAACCTCCACCTTGGCATCCGAGTCCTATCACTAAAAGGCAAAACCTCCAAGCTAACTAATGCATGGTCAGAGACCAAGATACTACCAATGGAGCATGACATTACTGACTGTAAAAGATCTTTGGAAATAAGAAAGAAATCTATTCGAGAAAAAGTAGAGTGTGGGGCTGAGAAGAAGATGTAGTCTCTTCCACGGGGATTTAAAATCCTCCATACATCTATCAAGCCTAAAGACTCAGCCATACGTCTCACTACCAAAGTGGCTTTAGGCATCCTGGTTGAGACAGTGCTGCTACGATCAATAACAGGATCCAGTATTAAATTAAAATCTCCACCAATGATAGTCTTATGGTTACCGGCCTGTTGCATTTTTGTCTCTAAATCTATGAAAAATTGTGGCTCATCTCTGTTTGGAGCGTAGATATTTGTCAGAATAACTATATGACCTTGTATCTCTGACACTATTATGAGGATCCTTCCCATCGTATCCTTAATTTGCCGGATAAATTTAAATTGCAAATTTTTATTTATAAGTGTTAAAACCCCATGGCTTTGACTGGATCCTCCACTCTAATATACATGGCTCACCCAGTCTTTACATAACTTCTCAGCTTCTACTGCCAACTGGTGTGTCTCTTGCAAAAACACCACATCCAATTTCTCAGATTTCAAAACTGAAAATATTTTCTTCTTTTTAATTGGATGACCCAGGCCCTTCACATTCCAAGTGGCAATGCGCAGATTATCAAATTTAGCAGTCATTAACAGCTTTAAGATACATACTTTTGAGATGCAACACTCCCTCAGCTATATGTACAAAATAACTAACTTCAGACCCTTCTACCCCAGAAACCCTCACTACCCAGAGACAGCGCCTAACATAGAACTCTGCACTGCTCCATTGAACAGGACTAACCTGACGGTCCATGACTGTCGATTGTTCAGTGACTTGCCTCACGCAAACCCCCAGCATCGTATTCCGTTATTTATAAATCAAATATTACGAGGAGAGTACTGTAGAAACAAATAAAAGTAGCAAAGGGAAATGACAACCGGTCAACGGTTACCCAGATCTTTTAGTCTATTCACTTCCCCCTTTTAAACCGAGATAAGCAAGAAAAGAAAAAAAAAGGATTAGTTAACATTTAAATTGAAGACAGTAAATAAAATCTAGTGGGGAGCAGGAGGGAGGAGAGAGAGAAACCGTAACTCAGAGAAAATGAACAAAATGAAATTATTCCATTCCCCCTACCCCCTCGACACAGTCATCTCCTCTGCATTGTCGTGTCCCACACACAGATGACAAGTCTGGCAACTTTGGCCCCGATCAGAACCAGGTGACGGGCCACAGGTCACTCAGTAACCCTCTGGATATATTCCATTGCTCTCTTCGGATCGTCAAAACGCTTCTGACCCCCGTTGCAATCCCCCTTCAGGATGGCAGGGTACAGAAGAGCAAACTTCATGTTGCGTTCCCTCAAAGCCTTCTTGCACTCCCCGAATTTATCCCGTTTCAATTGTGTGGCTCTCGAAAAGTCAGGGAAAATCATGATGCGGTTACCTTCCCAGAGAAGCTCTGATTTATTCCGTGCTGCGCGTAGGATGAACTCCCTGTCAGCTGAGCACGGGAAGCGGACCAGGATCGTCCGCGGTCTCTCCCCTGGATTTGGCCGTGGTGTTGGTGCTCTGTGTGCCCGGTCAATCTCTGGTGGCTGTGCCGTGTTGTCCCAGTCGAGGATCGACGCTAATAGTTTCTGCATAAATGCTGCCATATCTCCGCTCTCTTTGCCTTCTGGGACGCCCACAAAACGTGGATTATTGCGCCGGTTGCGGTTTTCCAAATATTCCAGTTTATCACGGATGTTCTCCACCTCCACTTTAGTGGCTAGCGGGTTAGCTTTCAGCGATGCTCTCATCTTTTTATCTGCATCCTCTAGCCACTCCACCCTCTTTTCGACCTCCACCATGCGCATAATTAATGCAGAAAGTTTAGCCTCGACAGAAGTTGTGGTTCGTCGAATTTCTTCGAGACCGGCCAAATCGCTGGATATTTTTTGCAGCGCAGCAAATATGTTAGCAATGTCCTGTCCCACCTGTGTAGCTTCGGAACTCTCCGATATACTGCTGTCGCCATCGTTCTGCGGGTTTTGGGACCTCAGATGTTTCTTAATGTCCCCACTTTTCAAATGTTTCGCCATTCTGATTAATCAAGCGAGTTCTACATGCAAGACACGATTCTAGAACTATGGTTATAAATGCTTATAGAGGATATTTGGTGATGCTAGTTGGAGCTCCTGCTCAGGCAGCCATCTTCTCCTACCACGTCACGTGACTCTCTCTATATTAATCTCTATATTAATCTCTATATTAATATTAATCTGTATATTAATCTCTATTTTTAATCTCTATATTAATCTCTATATTAATCTCTATATTAATATTAATCTGTATATTAATCTCTATTTGAATCTCTATTTGAATCTCTATATTAATCTCTACATTAATCTGTGTGATCTCCTCTCCAGCTGGGAGGTCAGCTCCTGGTCTGAATGCAGCGTTTCCTGCGGCGTCGGCGTGCAGCAGCGACAGCTCCAGTGCAGGCAGAGCTTTGGGAACAGATCCACCATGGTCCATCCTCAGCGCTGTGCCGCCCTTACTGCCCCCCAGTCCACCCAGCCCTGCCAGCTGCAGCTCTGCTCGCACTGGGAGGTGGGCTCGGACTGGAGCTCGGTAGGTCAGAGGAAATACGCACTGGGAAACGAGTGCTGGAAAAAATACCCTCCATCATAAAAACTACCAACCAGGCAACTGGCACTGTAAAAAATACCAAAAAAACCAGCATTTCATTGTAAAAACTACCCACCAACTATCGTCGCATAAATCCATCAAATTATGATGAATAATTAAAATCTTGAGCAAACAGAAGCAGCATTTTATAACAGTCAGTGTTTATTTTCTGGATGCTGCAGCTGGAAATGCTCTCAATTGGAGTCATTGTTTGACCAGAAGGAAGAAACTTGTGAATATTTTATTCTTTAGAAATGCTTCAATCAGCTGTTTAGTCTCTAAATGTTAAAAATGTGGATCAGAGTTTCCTCAGACGTCTGGTTTAGTCAAAGATCTTCAGTTTACCATCATGTAGGACAGAAACCAGAACATATTATTTGTTGATTCATTGATTATTTCTATTGATCCATGCTGGATTGTTTTCTGGGTAACAGAGACGGTAACTTTGTGTTTTTGGTCTCAGTGTTCGGTGGACTGTGGTGTCGGCAGGAGGACGAGGAGCGTTCGCTGCGTCAGTGATCAGGGCAGCGTGGTCAACGATAAGGAGTGTAATTCCCGGCTCCGCCCACAGGGGGACGAGGAGTGCAACATGGGACCATGTGTGACCAATTGGTACTTCACTACCTGGTCCAACATGGTGAGTAGATGCAGTAGAACTCTGGATTATCCACCAAAAAACCTCCTTCAGACACGCTAGTCCATCAATCTGACGGCATTTCAACACTTCAGGTCTGGATCACGTTTCTCTAAAAGTCTCACCGAACTGGACCAGGTTCAGTTTCATCTGAACACATATTCAACCAGCTGGACTTAGATGGAGGTCTGAGGGGTCGAATGGGCTTCCAAGTTCCCCAGATCTCCATCCAATCCAGCATCTGTAGGAGGTTCTGGACAAACAAGATCCATGGAGGCCCCACCTCACAACCTCCAGGACTTAAAGGGTCTGCTGCTAACATCTCCACCACAGCACACCTTCAGTGTCTAGAGGAGTCCAGATACCACACCTTCAGGGTCTAGAGGAGTCCACATACCACAGCACACCTTCAGGGTCTAGTAGAGTCCAGATGCCACACCTTCAGGGTCTAGAGGAGTCCAGATACCACACCTTCAGGGTCTAGAGGAGTCCAGATACCACAGCACACCTTCAGGGTCTAGTAGAGTCCAGATGCCACACCTTCAGGGTCTAGAGGAGTCCAGATACCACACCTTCAGGGTCTAGAGGAGTCCAGATACCACACCTTAAGGGTCTAGTAGAGTCCAGATACCACACCTTCAGGGTCTAGAGGAGTCCAGATACCACACCTTAAGGGTCTGGAGGAGTCCAGATACCACAGCACACCTTAAGGGTCCAGAGGACTCCAGACCTGGATGGGTCCCCAACACTACATCAGGAGGAAGTCCTAATGTTCTTCCTGCTCGGTGTAGATCTGATTGTAAATAATCATAAATTAGGTCAGGATCCAGTTTAGTTTGTTGCTTCCAGCTGTTTAGGACTGTTTCCTCTGAGTTTATTAAAGACCTTTTTTTTCCTGATTATTCCCCTAAGTGATCCTCCAATGATCCAGGATCAGTTAGTGTCTGACAGCAGGATGTCCTGGAACTCTGGGAACTTTCTGTCAGATAGAATCACTGTGAGTTTTCCTGTTAAAGACATCAGACATGGTTTTCTGGCCTCTTAGTTTAGATTTATCCTCTACTCCATGTTCAACATCTCCTGGAGTAGTTCCAGAATCTCTGGGGTTCCTTATAGTCCTTAGATTAGTCTGGATGTCGTCACTTTAAACGACTAATGAACCACCGATGTTCTGCTTCCTGTCTGGGATTTAGTGCTCGGCCCCCTGTGGTCCGGGGGTCCAGAGGAGGGAGGTGGTCTGTCTGACCAGAGGAGGCGCCAGAGAGGGAGGAGGAGGAGGAGACTGTGTTGGGGAGAAGCCGGCTGAGATGAAGGCCTGTAATGGAGGTCCATGTGAGCCCACAGCCACCTGGTACAGCAGCCCCTGGACTCAGGTAACACACCTGGACACACCTGCTCACTTGGACAGACCTGTTCACCTGCAGAAACCTGTTCACCTGGACAGACCTGTTCACCTGCAGAAACCTGTTCACCTGGACAGACCTGTTCACCTGGACAGACCTGCTCACTTGGACAGACCTGTTCACCTGTAGAAACCTGTTCACCTGGACAGACCTGTTCACCTGTAGAAACCTGTTCACCTGTACATTCAGTCTGTCTGTTGTCATGCTGTGGCTCTGGTGTTGGTTTATAATGGGAGTCTGGTGGCTGAAATTCAAACTTTTTTCTACTTTTAAGGATCTTTTTCCACATTTCAGTCCCAATATTCATCAAAAACACCACTGAGCCGCTTCATACCCAAGCTGTGAACCAGAATCACAGTTTCTCCCTCAGTTTACTCAACAGTCTGTTGGTGTTTTTCAACCAGCATCTACTCTACTGGGTTTGTGAGGTTTTCCATCAGGACATAGTACCTAGCATTCACATAAAAATCATTTTTATGATTTTTATGTGAATGTTCTTAAAGAAAATAGAAGTTTTACTAATATATATGAAATCACTTTAGATATTTTTAGGATTTTTTTTGAAGATTTTTACTTATTTCTTGAAAATATTTACAAGAATTTTCTTGCCAAATTTGGGGGATTTTTCAAAATATAACTTTTAAGGGAAACTTTTAAGGAATTATTGGAATTTTCTTCCTGAAGGTTTTGTAAATTTTCACAAATTTGGGGAATTTTTTTGCAGAATTGTAGGATTTTTTTTTTTAGTCAAAGAAACTATATTTTTTGGTGCCCATAAATGAAGACAGCAAGACGGTTAAGGCGTTGAGTCCAGTAGGTGCTGGTGGAAACGCGCCTTATTAGGCCATGAAATGAAATGAAACGTGAATGATTTTCACCAATAATTAATGTAATCTGACTCAGAAAGGTGAGTTTGTTACTTCCAGCTGTTTAGGACTATTTCCTCTACGGGGGCCTTTATTTATACACGGAAAGTTCTTTAATTAAATAAAGGAATTATCTTAATTTGAAAAAACTGTGGTAAATAATGAGACAGTAAAATTCAGTTGTCAATAATAAAAGTAATAAACACATCTGAATTCACTAAATTGCAAAAAAACTATCTAAATGTAAGCCCTAAAAGGAAAAGCTTTCAGGTTGATTTGAAGTTCTCTAATCGATCCGAGGCTCTGACCTTTAAAAACACTTAGTTCTGCTCTAATTTTGGAGATTTATGTCATTGTAACTGCACGGAAAATATCTAATCAACCAAATTCTGTAAAAATATGAAATCTTCAGAGACTGAATGGCGACTGACAGTCAGGTGACAGAGATGTTCACGTTAATTCCAGGTGTTTTCAACTTTTACAACATAAATAATCAAAGAAATTCTACTTTTGTTCAGTTTTTCTGATCCCTAGTTCTTGTATTATTTTATTTCCTTGCAGTGTAACGTCCTGTGTGGGGAGGGAACACAGCGTCGAGACATCATTTGTGTCCAGAAGATGGGGAGCGATTTCACCGTCGCGCCGGCCGCTGAATGCGCTCACCTGGACAAACCTGCGGCGGTGCAGGAGTGTGAGATGGGAGAGTGTCGTCCTCAGTGGTTCACCACTGAGTGGAGCACTGTAAGAGCAGAGCAAACCCTCTAACTCCTAACCCTCTAAACCTTCTAAACCCCTAACCCTCTAAACCCCCTAACCCTCTAAACCCCATAACCTTCTAAACCCCTAACCCTCTAAACCCCCTAATCCTCTTAACCCCTAACCCACTAAACCCTCTAAACCCCTAACCCTCTAAACCCCTAACCCTCTAAACTCTCTAAACCCCTAACCCTCTAAACTCCTAACCCTCTAAACCCTCTAAACCCCTAACCCTCTAAATCCTCTAACTCTCTAAACCCTCTAAACCCACTAACCCTCTAACCCTCTAAACCCTTAACCCTCTAAACCGTCTAACCCTCTAAACCCCTAACCCTCTAAACCCTCAACCCTCTAATCCCCTAACCCTCTAAATCCTCTAACTCTCTAAACCAGTGTTTCTCAACTGGTGGGTCGCGACCCAAAAGTGGGTCGCGGGGCCGTTTTTGGTGGGTCGCGAGCCTTTTTCTAAAAAGAGAGAAAAATAAAGATAATCCAATTTAGTGGCGAGTCATTGTAGTTCCCCTCCGCACCCGCAGGGGGTCGTCGTGTCAGCAGCGACCGGTGAGGACACTCGACAGCGAGTACATTAAATATGGATTTTCCTACATCGAAGACAAAGGAGTCCAAAAGCACGCATCTGAATAAACTTTTCGAGCGGTTTAGCGACTACTTTCCCGATAAACAACCCGAGGACGACTGGGTGCGCGACCCGTTTGGAATAAACATGGAAAGCATCACGTTGCCTAGCAGCGATGAATGTCAGCTGGTGGAGCTATCATGTGACCGCACTCTCAGAAAGAAATTCACAGAGGTAAGCCTTTCCCAGTTCTGGTGCAACGATGTGATGAGAGAGTATCCCTCCATTGCTAGTCGAGCTGTAAAAATCCTCCTACCATTCAGCACCACATACCTCTGTGAATGTGGCTTCTCAGCTCTTGTTCAGCTGAAAACAAAATACCGAAATAAACTGAACATTGAGCATGACCTCAGAGTTGCTTTATCATGCATACAGCCAGATTTTGAGACTCTTGTAAAGGCCAAAAAGCGTCCTCAGCTAAGCCATTAGAACTTCATGTAGTTCTGCAGTACTTTTATTGTGACTTGTGACTTTTGTTTATTTGTAAGTGCTTAAAAACACACTTTTCTTTCAATATTGCACACTATTTTTTCCCCAAATATTGGCTTTCAAATATAGTTAAGCCCTTTGAAAAATGTTTTATTTTGTTTACATTTTGAGATTGATCAGAACATTAAGCATTTCTTCACTTTAATAATTTGTTGAATGCACTTCATCAGTTTTCATGTTTTGGACTCTTTTGCACATATTTCTATACATAGTTTCTCCAGCTACAACAGCAATGTTGCAGACTTGTGCAGTATTATGAGAAGCTACTGGTTTTGTTGAATTGCACTTTTTTTGTAGAAAAAAATGCACTTTTATATATCCTGAGAACTACTTGAGGCTATTCTACTTGTTTCAAAGTCCTCAGTATTTGAATTAGTATTGCTGCTTGATTTTGAGTAGTTGTGAAGTACTTGAGTTCAGGTTTAAAAGTTTTGTCTTCGAACGCTCAATCAATAAATTGTTGATTTTTGGAGAAATATTGTTTGGGTCACGACTTGTCATTTCAGTTTTATGGTGGGGCCCAGACCAGTTGAGAACCACTGCTCTAAACCCTCTAAACCCCTAACCCTCTAAACCCTCTAAATCCCTAATCCTCTAACCCTCTAAACCCTCTAAACCCCCTAACCCTCTAAACCCTCTAAACCCCTAATCCTCTAACCCCTCTAAACCCCTAACCCTCTAACCCTCTAAACCCCTAACCCTCTAACTCTCTAACCCTCTAAACCCTCTAAACCTCTAAACCCCCTAACCCTCTAAACCCTCTAACCCTCTAAACCCTCTAAACCCCTAACCCTCTAACCCTCTAAACCCCTAACCCTCTAACTCTCTAACCCTCTAAACCCACTAATCCTCTAAACCCCATAACCTTCTAAACCCTCTAAACCCCCTAACCCTCTAAACCCTCTAAACCCCTAACCCTCTAACTCTCTAACCCTCTAAACCCACTAATCCTCTAAACCCCATAACCTTCTAAACCCTCTAAACCCCCTAACCCTCTAAACCCCATAACCTTCTAAACCCTCTAAACCCCCTAACCCTCTAAACCACATAACCTTCTAAACCCTCTAAATCCCCGAAACCCTTATCATTAAAGATGAACCTCGGGGCTCCTTCAGGTCATTTTATCGCGGATCATCTGCTTTCTTTCCATCCTCAGTGCTCGCAGTCCTGCGGTAACGGGCTGCAGATGAGGGAGGTTCGATGTCTGACTCCAGAGAAGAAGCACAGCCCTGAATGTGATGCAGAAACCAAACCTGAGCAGGAACAGAGCTGCAACAGCATTCCCTGCAGCCCAGCGGTGGCAGGTAAACCACATCTGTATACATGTTTAGAAGGAAAAGTTGGTTAACAGAAACTCAGCAGGACAGAGTGAGATAAAGAAATGACAGAAATGTTCAAAAATCGAAATGATGAAACTCGACCAAATGAGATGAAAAAGAAAAGAAGGAAAAAGCCAACGTCCAGTGAACCACCAGCATGTTCGCATTAAGTTTGTTTTTTATTAGAAAAATTAAAGAAAATGAAAAAAAATGTTTTTTTATTTAAAAAAAAAAAAAAAAACAAAAAACTATTTTTTTTAATGTTCTTTTGAGATCGATTGTAAAATCAAACAGAAACTCAGCAGGACAGAGTGAGATTTGAAAAAATCGAGGAACAAATGAACAAAAACAAGTTTTCAGTGATTCTAAATGTTTTTTTTTCATCCATTCTGGGCAGGTTCAGGCCCTTTGACACATTTTGTGCAATTTTAGTCAATTTTTTGCACAAGTTTCTGGAATTTAGTACAAATTTTGAGTCTTTGTGAGGATTAATATTTCCATGTTTCCAGACTTTTCCTCTCTACTCTGCTCATCATCAGTAGACGTTTCTCCATCATCAGTAGATGTTTCTCCATCATCAGTAGATGTTCCACCATCATCAGTAGATGTTCCACCATCATCAGTAGATGTTTCTCCATCATCAGTAGATGTTTCTCCATCATCAGTAGATCTTTCTCCATCATCAGTAGATGTTCCTCCATCATCAGTAGATGTTGCTCCATCATCAGTAGATGTTTCTCCATCATCAGTAGATGTTTCTCCATCATCAGTAGATCTTTCTCCATCATCAGTAGATGTTCTGCCATCATCAGTAGATGTTTCTCCATCATCAGTAGATGTTCCACCATCATCAGTAGATGTTTCTCCATCATCAGTAGATGTTTCTCCATCATCAGTAGATGTTCCTCCATCATCAGTAGATGTTTCTCCATCATCAGTAGATGTTTCTCCATCATCAGTAGATGTTTCTCCATCATCAGTAGATCTTTCTCCATCATCAGTAGATGTTCCGCCATCATCAGTAGATGTTTCTCCATCATCAGTAGATGTTCCACCATCATCAGTAGATGTTTCTCCATCATCAGTAGATGTTCCACCATCATCAGTAGATGTTTCTCCATTATCAGTAGATGTTCCACCATCATCAGTAGATGTTTCTCCATCATCAGTAGATGTTCCGCCATCATCAGTAGATGTTCCACCATCATCAGTAGATGTTCCACCATCATCAGTAGATGTTTCTCCATCATCAGTAGATGTTCCACCATCATCAGTAGATGTTTCTCCATTATCAGTAGATGTTTCTCCATCATCAGTAGATGTTTCTCCATCATCAGTAGATGTTCCTCCATCATCAGTAGATGTTTCTCCATCATCAGTAGATGTTTCTCCATTATCAGTAGATGTTCCTCCATCATCAGTAGATGTTTCTCCATTATCAGTAGATGTTCCGCCATCATCAGTAGATGTTCCACCATCATCAGTAGATGTTTCTCCATCATCAGTAGATGTTTCTCCATCATCAGTAGATGTTCCACCATCATCAGTAGATGTTTCTCCATCATCAGTAGATGTTTCTCCATCATCAGTAGATGTTCCACCATCATCAGTAGATGTTTCTCCATCATCAGTAGATGTTCCACCATCATCAGTAGATGTTTCTCCATTATCAGTAGATGTTCCACCATCATCAGTAGATGTTTCTCCATCATCAGTAGATGTTCCGCCATCATCAGTAGATGTTCCTCCATCATCAGTAGATGTTCCACCATCATCAGTAGATGTTTCTCCATCATCAGTAGATGTTCCACCATCATCAGTAGATGTTTCTCCATTATCAGTAGATGTTTCTCCATCATCAGTAGATGTTTCTCCATCATCAGTAGATGTTCCTCCATCATCAGTAGATGTTTCTCCATCATCAGTAGATGTTTCTCCATTATCAGTAGATGTTCCTCCATCATCAGTAGATGTTTCTCCATTATCAGTAGATGTTCCGCCATCATCAGTAGATGTTCCACCATCATCAGTAGATGTTTCTCCATCATCAGTAGATGTTTCTCCATCATCAGTAGATGTTCCACCATCATCAGTAGATGTTTCTCCATCATCAGTAGATGTTTCACCATCATCAGTAGATGTTTCTCCATGCTGGATGGATCTCCAACATGTTTCTGAGCCAAGCTGCATTTATTTATTCATCCAGTAGCTTTGGTTTTCCTCTCAGGGTCACTTTGGATTAAAAAAAAAGCTGTCATTTTGAACAGGTGTTCTTTCATTTTGGATGATTTTTCTCATCATTTTAAACCAGTTTATGTCGTCCTGGACAAACTGAGTCACCCTGGACGTTTTTTTTTTCAATAGTTTTTGACACATTTTTGTCATTTCTGACAAATATGGAGTTTCTTTGATCCTGAGCGTTCACATTTTTACAATCTCTACTAACTTTTTATTGATCCAGTCAGTTTTATTTTGCTCCTGTGTTCATTTTGACTAAAAATCTGTAATTGTGAACAGATTTTAGGTCATTTTGGACAGATTGAGTCATTCTGGACACTTTTTAAATTGTTTTAGCCAGTTTTGGTGATTTTGGTCAACTTTCAGGTCAGTTTTTCATCTTTCCAGGCTCTAAAAACTCTCCTCTGCTCCTCATCAGTAGAAGGTGTTCCACCATGCTGGATGGATCTCCAACTACCTGCTCCTCTGTTCTCTGGTTCTGCTGCATTTATTTTATTGAGGAAACACTGCCTGCAGTTCAACCTGGAACTGAATAGTGTCAGGTGACTGTTGGTGAGCTCCAAGGAGCAGAGGAATGAGCTGAATGAGGCTTCAACTGCACAGGAAATGTTGTTATTATTATTATTATTATTATTATTATTATTATTATTATTATTATTATTATTATTATTATTATTATTATTATTATTATTTAGAGATCGACTGATATGGGTTTTTCAGGACCGATACCGATTATTAGTAGTTAGAGGAGGCCAATAACTGATATTTGGAGCCGATATTCATTTGCAGTAAAAGTGTAAAAATTGACGTAAAAACAATTGAATAATGCAAACACTGAATTTCATTTAAATGCCTAAAGCATGTTTATTTAATCAAACAAACCCCCGAAAATAATAGCTCCAGAAGTGCATGGATTTCCTACACTCAGAAGCATCTCTTATAAAGTTGAATAAAAGCTTAAATCAATAGCTCCGACATTTTTCCACAGTAAATAAAATTTAAATGTATCTATAATGACTTATCTTTGTTTTAACTCTTAGGAATCTGGAGGGACAATTTGACTGAGGTCCATTTTTGACTAATTCTGATTTTACCTGTATATTTCACCTTAAAAACTGTTGATATTTCTTTGCTTGGTGTCTTTTTTTCAGTATAACCTCACCTGTGTGATTCTACAATTATTTATACATTTTTGACATATTGTATGAACACACTTGACCTAAAATTGCAGAAAAAATGCAAAGTCTGAGTAGAAAAAAGTTATTTTTTTCTACTGTGGACTAACATAAACATGTGTAAAGAATCCTCTTCAGAACTTAGAATGCAAATATAAATTGTTTATGTCATAAAATAAAGTGCAAATGTAGCAGTCAACACAGTTATATCCACTATTACCACTATTTGCACTAAAATGTGGGAAATTTTTAGGTGCTTTTGCACAACTATTTACAAAATCATTAGGAGTCATTTTACATAAATGAGTTTGTGTCACTCCAAAAAACTTTTTCTGTCCTCTACAGTCTCTGCAATGGCAAAAACAATAGAAAAACGGGCTTTAGGACCATGGGGCGAATCTGGAGTCCTGGTGTTCTCCATTGCTAGAATAAGTTTATTATTATTATTATTATTATTATTATTATTATTATTATTATTATTATTATTATTATTATTATTATTATTATTATTATTATTATTATTATTATTATTATTATTATTATTATTATTATTTTACATCTGAAGCAAAGTCTTTATTTTCTGTGCATCTTGTGTCTTCTCTGTGTCTGGCAGAGAGAGATCTGTGTCCAAAGCCAGTGAAGGACGTGCTGCTCTCCCAAAGAGTTAAAACTGTCCCCTGACTAAATAAAATGATAGAAAGTTCCAAATCCACACTTTGGCCATCTCTCCTCTGTGTATTTCTTAAATATTCCACTCTCTTACCAGTAACACAGAGACGCTCTGACTGGGATCATGTCTGTGCAGCTGCTCCCAGTCAGTGTCTCTGTCCCCCAGCTGCTCCCAGTCAGTGTCTCTGTCCCCCAGCTGCTCCCAGTCAGTGTCTCTGTCCCCCAGCTGCTCCCAGTCAGTGTCTCTGTCCCCCAGCTGCTCCCAGTCAGTGTCTCTGTCCCCCAGCTGCTCCCAGTCAGTGTCTCTGTCCCCCAGCTGCTCCCAGTCAGTGTCTCTGTCCCCCAGCTGCTCCCAGTCAGTGTCTCTGTCCCCCAGCTGCTCCCAGTCAGTGTCTCTGTCCCCCAGCTGCTCCCAGTCAGTGTCTCTGTCCCCCAGCTGCTCCCAGTCAGTGTCTCTGTCCCCAGCTGTTCCCAGTCAGTGTCTCTGTCCCCCAGCTGCTCCCAGTCAGTGTCTCTGTCCCCCAGCTGCTCCCAGTCAGTGTCTCTGTCCCCCAGCTGCTCCCAGTCAGTGTCTCTGTCCCCCAGCTGCTCCCAGTCAGTGTCTCTGTCCCCCAGCTGCTCCCAGTCAGAGTGTCTCCGTCCCCCAGCCGCTGCAAGTGTTGAGTGTCTTTGTCCCAGGTGCTCCCAGCAGGGAGTCTCAGAGCTGTTTGTTTTTCACACATCACAATGTTTCTGATTGTTTTTGTGTCGGCTACAGAAGGCTTCACACAATCTCCCTTTTAGCCGTTCATCATACCATGACGCACGCAATGTGTGTGCGTGTGTGTGTGCGTGCGTGTGTGTGTGTGTGTGAGGACAGCTTCAGCTTAACCAATCAGAGCGCGGGGTGGATAGTGCTGGAGACAGAAAGCAGGAGAGAGAGACGCGGCTGCATCTGAGTCAAAATAACCCAGTTTTAAATTGATTTCTTCATATCGGCCGTAGGATTAAAAAAAGGCCGATGCCGATATACTACAAATTTCCAAATATCGGCACCGATAATCGGCCCGACCGATAATCGGTCCATCTCTATTATTATTA
Source organism: Amphiprion ocellaris (assembly GCF_022539595.1). NCBI lineage: Eukaryota > Metazoa > Chordata > Actinopteri > Pomacentridae > Amphiprion > Amphiprion ocellaris. The sequence goes on along the minus strand of NC_072774.1, from coordinate 243,798 downwards.
TTATTATTATTATTATTATTATTATTATTATTATTATTATGAAATGTGTAGTTTTGGTTTTTATGCAGATCTGGTTTTCAGTCGTGAACTACTTATTTTTAAATGTTGTGATTTTTCCACGATGATGTCTTTCTGTTCCCACCCTGATAAAATATAAAGATTTTAAGTTCAGATTTGGTTAATTATATTCTCCAGTTGTTGAATGGTTTCACTGTGAGGATTATTTTAATTTAACGGCAGTTTTCTGGGCTCAGAGGGTTAAATAATGGAGTTTATTTAAAAACCATTAAAAATAACATTTTTATTTCTTTGATTATTTATTTTCTAAAAACAGATCCAACATTTTTCCGAATGTCCAACAACGTCAAGGAGGAAGGAAGTGGTTTGTTTTAGAGGCATAGAATAAAGAACCATTAACCCTCCTGTTGTCTTCATTCATGGGCACCAAAAATACTGTTTCCTTGTCTGAAAAAATCAGCAAAAAAATTCCCCAAATTTCTGAAAATTTGCAAAACCTTCAAGAAGAAAATTACAATAATTCCTTAAAAGTTTCCCTTAAAAATTTTATTTAAAAAAAAAAAATCCCCCAAATTTGGCAAGAAAATTCTTGTAAATATTTTCAAAAAATGAATAAAAATCTTCCCAAAAAAAATCCTAAAAATATCTAAAGTGATTCCATATATATCAGTGAAACTTCGAATGTTTTCTTGAACATTCACATAAAAATCAACCAAAATCCAGCAAAATTCGCTGGATTTTGGTTGATTTTTATGTGAATGTTCTTAAGAAACATTTTTAACATTTCTTTTTTTTCAACCAAAAAATGTTCAAAGATTTCCCAGAAATGTTGAAAATGTGGACATCAGAAATTTCGCTGTGAAAATATATTTTTTTTCCCACATTTTCGAACTTTAAAATGGGTCAATTTGACCCACAGGACGACATGAGGGTTAATGAAAGATGAAGATTTTATTTTTAGATTTGGTTCGTTTTCTGTCTGTTTTTCTGCTTTCTGGCTCGTTATTGTCATCACTTTGAGGATTTATCTGGAGAAAACACGACTTCCTCTCCAGGTTTTGGTGTTTCTGTTCTTTCTAAAGTCTAATCCGGAGCTGATCTTCTTCTTCTTCTTCCAGATGAGAACTGTCGGGACCGCCGTCAGAACTGTGTGATGGTGGTCCAGGCCCGGCTCTGCGTTTATTCCTACTACCAGGCCGCCTGCTGTGCTTCCTGCACCCACAGCGCCCAGCGGGCCAAGAGGCACTGACCGGCCAATCACAGCAGCCCTGGAGCGCCAAGAGGCCAGGGATTGGTTGAGGAGGGCTGACGGCATAGAAACGGACGCCCAGAGTGATGGCGTCCAGATTCCATTTAGCTTTTTTCTCCTGAATCTTCAGGTAAAACTGTGAAAGCAGAACTCCCAGTGCGCTTACATTCAATTATCACTGCAGGAACCTCTAGGGAACCTTTAGGGAGCCTTTAGGAACCCATAGGGAACTTTTAGGAACCTTCATCTGACTGCAGGAACCTCTAGGGAACCTTTAGGAACCTTCATTATGATGGCAGAAACCTTTAGGGAAACTTCGTTGTCACTGCAGGAACCTTTAGGAACCTTGATTCTGCCTGCAGGAACGTCTAGGGAACCTTTAGGAACCTCTAGAGAACCTTAAGGAACCTTTAGGGAACCAATCAGCCCAGGTTCTGACAGCAGGTCAGGAGTTTCCAGGATTCATCTCTTTCATGGATTTCTGCATAAAAATGCAGGAAAATGACACAAAAAACCCAAATGTGCCACAAGTTCTGTAATATTTAGATGCCGTTCCATTCTATTAGGTTCTATCAGGTTCTATCAGGTTCTATCATTTCTCAGGGCAAGAAAAAAGAACTAACGTGAGGATTTTTTCAGATTTTCAGTAGAAATTAAATCCCACCTGAAGTCTAAAGCCTTTATTCATATTTAATCAATGAGTCAGTTTCTTTCTAAAGCAGATCAGATTTTTGAACACAGGTCAGAAATGTGCAGATAGAAAACAGAAAAACCTCCAACCTGTGAGAACGTTTAAGAGAACGTTTAGAGAGCTCTAAGAACTGAGTGGTGCCGATTTTTCTCTGCAGGATTTAGGTTCTCACCTGTTGGTCCACAAGTAGAAAAAGATTTTTAAAAAAGGAAAAAAAAAAGTGTCGATTCCTGCAGATGTCGTTGGTTCCCTCCAGGAGCCTCCATGGTTCTCCTCCATGAGCCTCCATGGTTCTCCTCCATGAGCCTCCATGGTTGTGCAGGTTCCTGCTGATGGTTCTCCAGGTTCCTGCTGATGGTTCTCCAGGTTCCTGCTCTCTGAGGATCTTCAAACCACTAATTTAATCAGATCTTCTGGAGCCAGCCAGGAAGCATTTTGTCGACACGTCATTTGTCTTTTTTCCGTTTGCAAAAAGCATATTTCCTCCAGAGTCCTTTTCTTCAGTTCCTGGACAGAAGAACCAAAGGAGTCGGAGGGAAGTTAGCGACCAAATAGAACGAGACGATCCCAAACAGGAAGTCAGCCGACATGGATGAAACTAGCTGACAGGTTTAGCTAAAAAAGAAACTCTGGAGTTTCCAGGAAGAAATGAGCCTTAAGAATAAATACAGTTAAAATGAAACGCACATTTTAAACGCTAAATGTAGAATAAAGGTTTGAATCACATAAAATAAACCACATGATGTGTTTAAGGGCCATCAGAAAGGTGAAGATTATCGATGATTCTTTCTGTTTTTACAGTTTCTAACCTTTTAGTGACAAACATCTCCATTTAAAATGATGAAGGAAAAACCAAATATTATGTGAAACGAGGCCTTTAGAAAAACTTTATTTGTAGAGAAAAGTTCAACCAATAAAAATACCAGTGATATGAAATGTAGAATAAATAGATTTTATTGAGCTAAAATAAACTATTTTAAGCTTAGATTTGGTTAATTTTTCTTATAGGACTCACATACTGAGGTCAAGGACTGTTGGAAAGGTGAAAATCAAAGATGACTGTAACTTTTTTTTTTTTTGTTTGCACCGACGAGCGTCACAAAGAAATAAGAATAAATAATGAAGACAAACCTTTTATTGGTTCCAAACTGAGCATTTTCATCCTTTTAATAACTTCTTTTGCATCACAAAAAGGGTAAAACCACAGAAATGTAAAACTAACGATGATAAATGTGAGTGAAGCTGGATGTTTGCGGCACATTTTTAAATGAGACGTAGGATAAAGTGGATTTTAAAAAGTGGAATTTAAGCTCTGATTTGGCCACATGATGCATTCAAGGACCGTTGGAAAGGTGAAATCCGTGATGATTCTTTAGTTTTTACAGTTTCTGGCTCCTACTTTTTTTTTCCCAACCCATGAATGTGTTCTTCGGCTGCACAGAAAACACATTTGGTTTTAGTCTTTTTCTGCATTTTGTGTTCAGTGAGGAAGAACAGAGAATGTGGACTTTAATCCTGAGCAACTTCTTCATTTTTACAATCATGCCAAACATCTTTACGTCCCCACAGTGGAAACACTGCCTGCAGATCACCTGAAAACTCTGAATTTTATCACCTGACCGTTAATCACAGCAGGAAGCTCAGAATATTTAGTTTTTTACAGAATCTGTTTGGTATAAACAGTTCACTTTTAAAACATTTTTAAAGAAGACGTGTAGAATGAAGTGATTTTCAATGATTTAGTTAATTTTCCAGATTTCACACAAGATAAATTCAAATAAATCCAAATAAAAGAGGTGAATGATTTTTTCACTCATTAAAATAGAGAAACCGTGTTGCTGCTTCCTGGGAGGGAAACCGATGTGTTTTTCTGTCGTCAGTGAGTTGGTCAGTGAATCAGTGAGTCGGTGAGTGAATCAGTGAGTCGGTCAGTGAATCAGTGAGTCGGTTACTGAGTCGGTCAGTGAATCAGTGAGTCGGTGAGTGAATCAGTGAGTCGGTCAGTGAGTCGGTCACTGAGTCGGTCAGTGAATCAGTGAATCGGTGAGTGAATCAGTGAGTCGGTCAGTGAATCAGTGAGTCGGTTACTGAGTCGGTCAGTGAATCAGTGAGTCGGTGAGTGAATCAGTGAGTCGGTCACTGAGTCGGTCAGTGAATCAGTGAGTCGGTGAGTGAATCAGTGAGTCGGTCAGTGAATCAGTGAGTCGGTTACTGAGTCGGTCAGTGAATCAGTGAGTCGGTGAGTGAATCAGTGAGTCGGTCACTGAGTCGGTCAGTGAATCAGTGAGTCGGTCACTGAGTCGGTTCGTGGATCGGGTTGGTGAGTCAGTCAGTGGATCGGGTTAGTGTGGGCGTCTCTGCTTTCACCTGAGCAGGTAAATCAACGTGTTTGTCTCCAAACCTCCACCTGAAGCCGGCCAGGTGTGGAGGTCTGTATATATCTGTCAGATATGTTTTCTAATTAGTGTCTCCTCGTTAATGGATGTGTGACGGCCGTATGAATGTTCTCTTTTCTAATCCTACGTTTTCTATATAAACAGAAGCCAGGACAGTAATTTATCTGTTATCTAAAGAAACATGTAATTTATTTTCTGTTTTTTTGAGGAGCTGTAGAAATATTATTTTTTCTTTGTTACCTCCAGAGTTTTTGAAGATTGTTCTTATCGACATTTAGTTTTATTATTATGGTGTAAAAGCAGAGTAAAGACTTTTATTATCTGTGAGCTTCATCTGAAATAAACTGAAATAACAGGACCCACTGAGTCGCTTTTTTCTGTCCAGACGGTGGCGCCGTTGAATCTTTTACAGCTTCAGTCTGAGTCTCTGCAGGTTCGCTGGTTAAAAAGTGATTTTTTATTTAAACATTTAAATCAAAAATGTCTTTCATTAAAGTTTCAGCTTCACAGAGGAAAACTGAGCAGGAAAATCCATTAAATCAACAACAAATAAACTATTTCTGAAAGTTTTTATTTGTATTTTTAGCACTGAAATGTCTTTAAGTGTTCCGATTTACACAACGTATAATAAAAAAAGCAATATAAAAACAGCAAACTCTCAATAACCGAGTCTACATGTATAATATTGTTTTATTCAATATTTAATAAATAAATATTCCTGTGAAATAGATAATAGTAATAAATAATAAAAATATGGTTATGAAATAAATCCTGAAATAAATAAATAAATGCATTTATAAATGAATGTTTTATTTAAATTAATACCAAAAATCTAACAATGATATACATTTCATTTTAAAAGATAATGTATATCTTACTTATTTTTGAAAGGATTTTTTTCTTCAAAGGATGACAATTATTTATTTCACTATAATATTTTTTGTATGAATTTATTTGTTTACTTAACCAAAAATAACAATAACAAAAATAAAATAAAAAATAACAATAAAATAATACATAATAAGAATAAATAACATAAATAAAAACATAGTAAATAAATAACCTAAATAATATTATTTTAATTTTTTAAATTATCTTTTGTTTTCTCAAGGACTGCTATAATTTATTTCATAGCTGTGTTTATTTCACTGGAAATTTTTTATTGTGTGAATTTATTTGTTTATTTAACCAAAAATGTAACAATAATATATATTTCAATGATAATAATAATAATAATAATAATAATGATAATAATAACAACAACATAAATACTGTTTTTTAATTTTTAAAATGACTTTTTTGTTTTTTAAAGGACTACTATTATTTATTTCACAGCTGTATTAATTTCACCGGATTCTTTTTTTTTTTTTTTATGAATTTATTTGTTAATTTAATATTGAATGAAATGATGTTAGATTCTATGTTCATTTTCTAAATCAGGATTTACATTCAGAATTCAACAGTAAATCCATTTAGATCTGTAATCCAGTGTTAGTTTTATCTTTAGTCAGTCAGAGATGCAAAAGCAGCCAAATTTAATTCAGAATTTGAAGATTACTTTCTTCAGTTTTACACAAATCTCCAAAAATCAAATCCAAGAAGTGAGGGATGAGAGTGGATTCTAGAAGACGTGAAGTTAACAGGATAAATCTTTGATCATTTTATTTAGCAGAATGAATAATATATCATATAATGAATAAAACAAGCAGCTCTGCAGTGAACACGTCATGTTCATATGTTCACAAATGAATCCTCGTCCAAAGATAGTAAACCTCTAATTCTGGATAAAGAGCAGCAGAAATGAGCTCAGAAACCCGAAGAAGCTTTTATTTAGAGGTTAAAGGACCAGAATGTCTGAAACAACTAACCTGGAAATATATTTAACCGTCATGTCGTCCTGCGGGTCAAAATTAACCCGTTTTAAAGTTTGAAAATATGGGAAATAAATATATTTTCACAGTGAAACTTCTGATGTCCACATTTTCAACATTTCTGGGAAATCTTTGAACATTTTTTGGTGGAAAAAAAGAAATGTTAAAAATGTTTCTGAAGAACATTCACATAAAAATCAACCAAAGTCCGGCGAATTTTGCTGGATTTTAGTTGATTTTTATGTGAATGTTCTGAAAGAAAATATTAGAAGTTTTAATGATATATATGGAATCACTTTAGATATTTTTAGGATTTTTTTGGGAACATTTTTACGATTTTTTTGAAAATATTTACAAGAATTTTCTTGCCAAATTTGGGGGATTTTTTAAAAATTAAACTTTTAAGGGAAACTTTTAAGGAATTATTGGAATTTTCTTCCTGAAGGTTTTGCAAATTTTCAGAAATTTGGTGAATTTTTTTTCTGAATTTTTGGATTTTTTTCAGACAAGGAAACAATATTTTTGGTAACTGTAAATGAGGACAGCAGGAGGGTTAAAGAAACACAAATCCAACAGAATCATCTTTGAAAACAACATGAAAAGAAACATGGACTTCCTAAACCTCCTGGACTCATCACTGTAGCAATATTTGTTTTTCAGGAATGTTTTTCTGTCCTCGAAACTTCCAAACTCTTCTTCTGCTCTCGCCGTGGTTTCCTTCTCCTCGTCCATCTGAACCTTCGGCTGACCTTTCTCAACTAAAAGTTTATTATTTCAGACGCTGGGTTTGGATTAGAAACTTCATTTGGCACAATTCCTTCCTCAGACGCTGAAAAAAATCCACTGAACGCTAAAAAGGCTTCAAGACATCTAAGAACTGATGTGGAAAAACCAACCTTCAGGAGTTTGTCAGGTTTAGTTACAACCATGAGAACAGATGATCGAGCACCGGATTTCAGAAAAAATCTAAATTCATGTAAACTGTTCAGCTTTTGGAGCTCTCTCCATATAAAAATAACCCTCAAAATCTGAGGACAGTCTTTAAAAATACTTCAACCAATTTGCTGTTCGGCACCAAAAACTCTGATTGTTTCCCTCCTTTACTGCAGCACTAAAGGAATTAGATCTTTAGTATCTCTGTTGATGGACTGTTGCCTCATTCAAACACTTAGAGAACAAATGCAATCTGACTAACAGTAGTTTAAATGTCAGTTACCCCAGATTACTGCATCGTGATGCCAAATTTTCATTTTTAACATATTTTTAGTTTATATCTGACTCAAAATTACATAAACAGGTGGTAAAAGACAGTAAAACATTGTGTTAGAGATGGTAATGATACATTTCACCAATTTCTATGTTTTGCTTTTTAGATTTTTACTAAAACGATATGTCCAAAATTATTCTATAAAATTGTCTCAGATTTCAGAAAATGCCATTTCTTTCTCATTTTAAATATTCTAAAGCTCCTGTTAAGGTTAACTATTGAGAGAATCTGTGCAGTTGTGACTCTGATGCTAGAAAAATGTCTAAATTATGTGACATTTTCCTAAATATATAGAGAACACATCAAACAAAAGAAAGTAATTCATCAACGTACAACATGTCATCAGCATATGTGGAGACTCTGCAGTGTCAGTGAGTGACGGGCCTCCACCTGGACACCAGGTGTGTCAGTTCCTGATCGTCCCCTGATTGATCCACCTGTGATCTGGTGTCTCAACTGCATTTCATCTCCTCTGCTTCTATTCTTCTCTCAGACTGAGCTGCTGTCTACAGGGAGCTCCAGCAGCATGGTAGGTTCTGGTTTTACTGCACATGTGTGGAAATAAACTCCCTTTTAGTCTCCATACCGGGCCGTGTCCCGGTTTAGTTACAGCTTCGGAGCCAAGCTGTAACAAAGAGGAATGATGATCTCCTCTGTGAAATCCTCACATTTGTTTGGATAAAATCCAGCTTCTACATCATTCCAGATGTTGCTGGTGAATCCTACCATGTTCTAGAGGGTTCCAGTGCACTATAAAGGTAGAACAACTGGTGCAGTAGTTCTCTAGTCACTTACTGGTCAGTTCCAAGTCATGGCTGAAACCAAAGAGCTCAGTTGTGACTTTGATGCTGAAAAATGTATAAATTCTGTGAATATCTCCAAAATTTGTTGAGCAAATCATACAAAAGAAAGTCATTTGTCAATGTAAAAAAACATGTCATCAGCGTATGTGGAAAGCTTAAGGTCAAAAAGAGAATGAAGGGAAAATGAGGATTTATATTTCTTGAAATTGTCACATTTGTTTTGAGAAAATGCCACTTCTACATCATTTCAGATGTTCCTGGTAGTTTCTACCACTTTCTAGAGGGTTCTAATACACTATGATGCAGTAGTTCTCTTGTCACTTACTAGTCAGTTCCAAGTCATCGCTGAAACCAAAGAGCTCAGTTGTGACTTTGATTCTAGAAAAATGTATAAATTATGTGACTGTTTCCTAAATATAAAGAGAACACACAGATTAAAATAAAGTAATTCATAAATGTACAACAGCATGTCATCAGCGTATGTGGAAACTCTGCAGTGTCAGTGAGACAAAGAAGAGGAATAATGATCTATACTCAGTAAAATCCTCACATTTGTTTGGATAAAATTCATCAATACAATGTTTTACTGTGTTTTGTCATTTTTTTAATGTCATTTCCTGTCAGTCAAATAAAACTTTATTGTAATTTTTGTCCGTACGGGGAATAATTTGCGGTAAAACTGGAGTTAAAGCAGCGGTTCCAGAACAGGTTCAGTTTAACCTCTGGATGTTTATTTAAGTATCTTCTAGATCTCTGAAGAGGTTTGAATATGTCATTATTTCATAAACAGAGAAAACACACTTTTATTTGTGTAACTGAAGTGTTTATTTTTATGGGGTTTCATCACTCCCACTGTAAACCACTGGCACGTCATAAACAAGCATAAAAATAATTCAAATTAATCTGAAATGATGTTTTCCTGTGCTTTCAGTCACTTCCAGTCTGAATAAACAGATAAAATCCAACTTAAATCAATATTTTAACTGATGAGGTCCAAGTTTTAATTGATTTTGATATTGTTGTGCCTTAATTTCATTGATTTCAGTTTTGGTTTTTGAACAGTAATTTGCATGAAAACACGAGTCCTTTCCACTGAAATGAGCCAAACTCTCATCACTTCTGCTCTGTTACCATCTGATTACTGCACAAATAATTCAAATCCATCCTGAACGTCTCAAACAGCAGGTCTGAAGAAGGTTTAGCTCTAGTTTTTGTCATTTAAATCCAGAATAAACCTATTGGTGAAATAAAAATTCACTCTAAATCCAGATGAATAACTGGAGGCCTCGCTGAAAATCCACCTGTAAAATATTCATCATGTGCAGTTTTTCTGATCTTCTCAGGTTTCTAAACTCCTCCCAGATCTTCTCTGCATCTCCTGCAGACTTTTTACCTCCAGAGGAACCTTTTCATTCATTTTAAAATCAGCTCAGAGTTGCAGCTGCTGTCAGAAACCTGGAGGATGATCTGCTGCTTCTACTTCTGCTCCGTGCTGCTGCGGGAGTCCTTCCTCCTTCTCCGTGCGTGAGGCTGGAGGTGCGTGAGGCTGGAGGTGCATGTTTCTCCTCCTCTCCTCCTCGGGGCTTTGCGTGCCTCTCCTGCCGGGTGCGCGGTTCACAGCTGTCCCCTGGTTGGGGTCATACATGCGGGGGCTCGTCCGTGCGTCCGTGCGTGCGTGCGTGCGTGCCCTGAGTGAATGTGTGGCGGAGTGCACGAGTGTGAGCAGCAGATGGTGACCTTTCGGAGTGAATTACCATGAACCCTGTGACTCTCCGCTTTCACTCTCCTCCCGGGTCCGCGCACACGCACGCGGCTGGCAGCTCAGCAGCGGAGAATGCGCAGTTTGGTGATTTGGGGCTGTAAAGTAGGCCAGCCGCGTCCCGGAGCGGCTCCGTCACCGTGCGTGGACGTCAGCGTGACGTCGGGACCGTGAACAGCTGGAGTAGTCGTGACCGCGTGCTCGTCGGCGACGGCGGCGCGCTTCACTCCAGGAAGCTTCGTTTCAGCACCAAGGCCAGGGCTCGCGGCGAGAACAATAGGCGGCTCCGCGCACGCGCTCTGCGCCCAGGGAGCGTGCGCAAGCAGTTGACCCACAAAAAAGCGGAGAAGTCTGATTTAAAGTCCCGCATCTCCATGGAAACGAACAACATGCCAGAATAAATTACACAGAATGAAATAGAAAATACACAGAAAGACCCAAATAGAGAAGAAAATCAGCAAAAATATAAATAAAACAAAAAAATATAAAATATAAAAATAATGATAATATATAAACCCAAATATATAAGAAAATGAGTAAAAAAGAGAAAAATATATATAAACAAATTTAGAAAAATAGAATTTTAAAATAGAATTTAAAAAATAAAACTGATGTATTTCTGCAACAGTGGGTTTTACAGGGTCAAAAATTATTTATTTCACTAAAATTGAAAGGATCAACATTTTTCATGGTAGTTTCACAAACAATGCATATTTAATAATTTTTATTTTGATTTCGCACTAATCCCTTCCTGTCCTGTTTGTCAGCTGGCTCTCTAACATCTTCATGTTGTACAACTTTTCATTTTTAACAGAATTTTGTTTGAGAAAACATTATTTTTGGTGTCAAGTGATGTTTAATGAAATATCGCCATTTTTAGCTGAGAAATTTGATTCACTGGTCAAAAAAATAATCCTGAATTTTAGTCACCTGAGTGCTGCTCACAGCTGACTCACTGAAAGCTTTCTGATTGGATGAAGATCCGCAGAAGTTTTGCTTTTTTTTACAGAATCTGGTTCAAGCAAAAAATAGTCTTTTAGTGATTTTTTTTTTTTTTTTTTAAATTTTAAACATCTAGAGATTCAGCACAGAGATCTGGTGCAGTACTGCCAAGCATGGAGGTGGCAGCATCATTACACTATCAATGTAATGATGCTGCCACTCAGACTTGGTTCTTCATCAGTCCACAGGTTCTTGATGAGTTTGAGTCAGGACTTTGGGGAGACCAGTCTAGAACCTTCATTCTATCCTGATGGAACCATTTCTTTACCACGTCTGATGTGTGTTTGGGCTCATGGTCTCGCTGAAACATCCAACTGTGTCCAAGATCAACCTTCTGCTGATGGTTTTAGGTTTTCCTGAAGAATGTGGAGGTGATCCTCCTCCTTCTTCATTATTCCATTTACTTTGTGGAAAGCTCCAGTTCCACAGAGCATGATACTGCCACCACCATGCTTGGTGGAAGGTTTGGTGTTCTTGAGGTTAAAAAAAGACCTGCCTAAGAGAGTCTGAAACCAGTCCTAAAGCAGTCCTGAAAAGGTCTAAAACCAGGACCAAAATCTGGACTAAACCAAACGTAAACTACTCTTTAAAAATCCAAGACAGTCTGACACCAGTCCTATACCAGTCCTAAAAAGGTCTAAAACCAGGACCAGAACCAAATTTAAACTGTCAGGCTGGCAGCTGTCAGGCCTAGATGGTGCTCTCTCTCTCTTTTCTCCGCCTCTTTTTCCTTTTTAGGTTTGTCAGCAGTGCAGTTGCAGCGCAGGTGTCTCTCATTGACAATCATCATCAGCTGGTGCAGGAGCAGGTGGAGAAGTTGCCAATCAAGCTCCACTCTGGCCACAATATAACCAGAGGCCACTAACCTCTCAGCGCTGGATGGTGACACAGTCAGTACAGAGTTCTGTTGCTCCAGCCACAGTTCCGTGTTCTCGTTTTCCTAGTAACTCTGTTTGTCCTCCTTCGTTTCAGTCCCGGTTTCACCTGCTCCTGCCTCAATTCTTCCTTGTTTCCTCGTCACCTCCAGTATCCTGTTCCGTTCAAGCGTTCTGGAAATACCCACCTGTGCCGTTCTCCTCCAACCTGGCGTTCTTCCACATTCACCTGTTGCTGCAATTCGCCATTCATCATCCTGACTCAAGAATCACTCGTCTAGATCCACCAGCCGCTTACAGTCATGAGCCCAGTCTGAGCATCTTAGTTTGTATCTGTGAGTCTGTCCTAGAAAACTGAATTTAGCTTTGTTTATTTGAATAGCAGCTCTTGAATTTTTGTATCGGGTCCAGTAATAATCTAGAGTCTCAAATTTACTAAGTATTGATTTCTGATTTAATACCTAGTATCTGGAGTTTTCTTGAACTGAGGATTTTGAAATTGGTTTTGTTCCTGGAGTTAGTTTTAGGTTAGTAATAATCTTCCAATTAATCTTGGTTATTATTGACTATCATTCAGGCCTCCTAGTTGATGCCTCGCTTTAAGTTGAACCTTTTTGTATTCTCAATCCTCATATTCGTAAAGCTTTCTTGCCTGGGTTATACCCAACGTGAGTCAGTATATTTGAGCTTTAGTATTTAGTTGTCCCTGCCTCAAGTAGTCGCCAGGAGATTTTCAGAGGGCTTACGTTTTTTCCCGGTTTGTAGTATTTCTAGTAGAATACCTAAGTTTCTGTCTTGAAACCGTTTTTTGAGATTCTGTAAATAAAATTCCTTTTTTGCATTTAAACCTGCCTGTTCATTTCCTGCGCCTGAGCCTCCTGGAAATTGTAACATAAACTCCTCCTAAGAACCATCCAAGACCCGCTCAAAACAATCTGCAACCAGTCCAAAGCTCTTCTCGAAAGCCCCAGAGCATAATACTGCCACCTCCAGTACAGGCCAGTGGCACTAACATCCCACCTGATGAAGACCCTGGAGAGGCTGGTCCTCTGTCATCTGCAACCCCTGGTAAGCTCATCATTGGACCTCCTGCAGTTCTCCTACCAGCCCGGCATCAGGGTTGATGATGCAGTGATCTACCTCCTGCACAGATGTCTCTCTCACCTGGAGAAGACGAAGAGCACTGTGAGAATCATGTTTTATGATTTCTCCAGTGCCTTCAACACCATCAAGCCTGCACTTCTGGGGAACAAGCTGGAGGAGACAGAAGTAGACTCTCACCTCACAATGTAGCTGCTGGATTACCTCACCAACCAGCCACAGTTTGTGAGGGCAGGGGACTGTGTGTCCCACACTGTGGTCTGCATTACGGGGCCCTACAGGGGACTGTGTGTCCAACACTGTGGTCTGCATTACGGGGTCCTACAGGGGACTGTGTGTCCAACACTGTGGTCTGCATTACGGGGTCCTACAGGGGACTGTGTGTCCAACACTGTGGTCTACAGTACGGGGTCCTACAGGGGACTGTGTGTCCAACACTGTGGTCTGCATTACGGGGTCCTACAGGGGACTGTGTGTCCAACACTGTGGTCTACAGTACGGGGTCCTACAGGGGACTGTGTGTCCAACACTGTGGTCTACAGTACGGGGTCCTACAGGGGACTGTGTGTCCAACACTGTGGTCTACAGTACGGGGTCCTACAGGGGACTGTGTGTCCAACACTGTGGTCTGCATTACGGGGTCCTACAGGGGACTGTGTGTCCAACACTGTGGTCTACAGTACGGGGTCCTACAGGGGACTGTGTGTCCAACACTGTGGTCTACAGTACGGGGTCCTACAGGGGACTGTGTGTCCAACACTGTGGTCTGCATTACGGGGTCCTACAGGGGACTGTGTGTCCCACACTGTGGTCTACAGTACGGGGTCCTACAGGGGACTGTGTGTCCAACACTGTGGTCTGCATTACGGGGTCCTACAGGGGACTGTGTGTCCAACACTGTGGTCTGCATTACGGGGTCCTACAGGGGACTGTGTGTCCCACACTGTGGTCTACAGTAGGGGGCCCTACAGGGGACTGTCCTTGCCCCCTTTCTTTTCATCCTCTACACAGCAGACTTCTCTCATCACACCACTAACTGTCATCTTCAGAAGTTCTCTGACGACTCCACCATTGTCGGAACAGAAGAAGTACAGAGAACTCAACCAGAACTTTGTGGACTGGTTCCTGCTGTACTGCCTCCAGATCAGTGTGGTGAAAACCAAGGAACTGGTGGTGGACTATAGCAGGAACAGACACACTTCTCCTACACCAGTGAACATCCAGGGAACGGACATTGAGATTGTGGACTCTTACAGGTACCTGGGTGTTCACTTAAACAAACTGGACTGGAAAACAAACACCAACACACTTTATAAGAAAGGTCAGAGCAGACTCCACCTGCTCAGAAAACTGAGGTCCTTCGGGGTGCAGGGAGCACTTCTGAGGACCTTCTGTGATTCTGTGGTAGCATCAGCTATCATGTATGGAGTGGTCTGCTGGAGCAGCAGCATCACGGCTGCAGACAGGAAGAGACTAAACAAACTGGTAAAGAAAGCCAGCTCTGTCCTAGGCTGAACCCTTGATCCTGTGGAGGTGGTGGGAGACAGGAGGATTATGACAAAGCTGTTGTCCACCATGGAGGACACCTCCCACCCCCTGCAGGGCACAGTATCATCACTGGAAGCTCCTTCAGTGACAGACTGCTTCACCTGCGGTGTCTAAAGGAGAGATACTGCAGGTCCTTCCTTCTTGCTGCAGTCAGACTTTACAATCAAGCTCCCAGTAGCTCAGTTCACCCACTAACTGTGCAATAAAAATGTGAATGATGATGCTGTGCAATTTCATAGGAATGTTGCTGTAAATATTGCATTTTTTCTTCTAGAAGGAGAAAATATTTATATCCTGCACTGTGTGCATTGTGTGCTGCTCTAATCTATCTATCTATCTATGCTTGATGGTAGGTTTGGTGTTCTTGGGGTTGAAGGCCTCATCTTCAGTTTTTGTTCCACCTGACCACAGAACTTTCCTCCAGAAGGTCTTTTCTTGGTCCGTGTGATCAGTGGAGCTTTAAGGTTCTGCTTCTAGAGATGAAACTTCCTTCTTCATGGATCCTCTAGAACCCTGTGGACACTGACAGTTGTGTTCCAGCAGCTTCTCATTCATCCAGACCTGGTGGTAGTTTGTGTATTCTTCCTGATGGTGGCAGTAACACACCTGGACCATGAACTTTATCCTGACAAACAGATGATTCTGGATCTGAAGCTGCTTTCAAACGGCTCCAAGTCACTTTCTGACTGGAATCATTTCAGACATATTTCCAGTCTCCTTGGATGATTCTGGAGTCAATCTGGACAATTTTAGCATCACTTTGTTCAGTTTTTGAGAATAAATTTGGACAAACTTTAACTCTTCTTGTATCAATTTGGGCAAATTTTTCAAATGTTTATCCATATTTAGTCCATTTGGACAATTGTTGAGTGAATTAATTAGTCCATGTAGATGTCTCTTCAGTCAGTTTGAATCATTTTTGACAGTTTTGGTTGATTTGAGCTTTTTAAAAAAAATTCATTTAGTTAGAATTCCAGTAAATTTGGACCATTTATGCATCATCTCAGGCAACTTCTGAACATTTTTAGACATATTTCCAGCCACTTTGGACTACTTTTTGAGTCAGTTTGGATAATTTTAGTGGTAATCTGGTAAATGAGTTATTTTTTATTTTTCATCTTGAAATATTTTTTATTTTTCATCTTGAAATATTTTTTATTTTTCATCTTGAATTTTTTATTTTATGGAGTGAGATCTCACAGAAGTTTCTCAGGATTCTTCCTGTTTCTTTTTTCTCCATGTCCCTTCCGGGGCTCCGTATTTTTATTTTATGTCTTGATTTATTTTTCTTTTTTGTCTTAAATTATTTTTATTTTTCGTCTTGAATTATTTTTATTTTTCATCTTGAATTATTTTTATTTTTCGTCTTAAATTATTTTTATTTTTTGTCTTGAGTTGTTTTTATTTTTCATCTTAAATCATTTTATTTTTCGTCTTGAGTTTTTATTTTTCATCTTAAATTATTTTTATTTTTCGTCTTGAGTTATTTTTATTTTTCATCTTGAATTATTTTTATTTTTCATCTTGAGTTATTTTTATTTTTCTTCTTCAATTATTTTATTTTTAGTCTTGAATTATTTTTATTTTTCGTGCGCGCACACTTAGCGACGGTCCCCGGGAGTTACGTCACAGCCGAGCAACCGCTTCGGGAGAGGAAGGGGGAGGAGGGACCGGAGGAGGGGGAGGAGAGACGCCGGTATCTCCGGGACGTGAGGAGCCACACAGCCGCTGGACGCGTTGGACGCCGCACGGAGCTGAGAGCAGCGAGGACCGGAGAACCGTTGGACCGGAGGACTGTTGGACCGGAGGTTCGGTACCGGCTGGAGAGACACCGGCGGGCTGAGACGCGCTGCTACCGGACAGACTGGAGAACGGCAGCTGCTCATCACTGTGTGATTAACAGGAAACCGGAGAGCGGGGAAAGTGAGGCTCCGGGCTCCGGTCGGTCCAGACGGAACGCCGCGGTTCGGATTCACCTGGCGGTTCCGTCACCTCCAGCAGAGCGGGTTCTGATCCGATCCGAGACGAGCCAAACCGTGGTACCACGGAGCAGGGAGAGGAGGACAGAGCGGAGCGGCACAAAGAGCGGAGAGCGTCCAGGGAGGGAGGCGGGCTGCCGGGGACCGACAACCGGAGCATCCACGGTAACCGGCTTCTCCTCAGTCCACCGGGTTCTGCTCCGGTTCCGTGGGTTGTTTAGTTCAGAGAGTGTGTGTGTGTGTGTGTGTGTGTGTGTGTGTGTGTGTGTGTGTGTGTGTGTGTGTGTGTGTGTGTGTGTGTGTGTGTGAGAGAGTGGGTGGGGGTGGGAGGGGAGCGGACAAAGAGCGGAGGGAGCCCCGTGACATCCGTGGAACCTCCAGCTGGCTAAACAAAGGAACCGCTCCGTGGCCGTGGGTCCCTCTGTCACGCTGCTTCCCAGCCTCCCACAGATCGTCACCGGGCCATGTCTTCTCCCAGAGATGTGTGTGTGTGTGATTGCGTGGGATAGATCAGGGCCGTTATTGGTTTTTGATTGGCTAATTAGCATTTTAATTAGTGGGAGAGGCTGCAGCTCTTTGTCATCAAACTCTTTATTTACATCAGAAAGACCTGGTTTTAATAGAATGTAGGTCACGTTTTATAAAATACATAAACCCACGAGGCAATTAGAGTGATTAATCGATTAGTTGTCAACTATTCAACTAATCAACTATTCTGATTAACTGTTTTCAGTCAGTTTATTGGTAAGAAAAGTCTAAATTCTCTGATTGAAGCCTCTTAAATGTGAATATTTAGTGCGCTTTTTCCTTCTCTATGACACTAAACTGAATATCTAATCAAATATCCAGTTAAATTTATCAACCAAACGACTAATCGATTAATCGACAGTAAATCTTAATCATTATTCTCAACCTCACAACGTTTTCCATCTAAAAGTGTTGAGGAAAAGACCACTAGTTAAGTAAATAAGCTTCATACTTGATTATTTTAATTACATTTTCTTATTTCTCATCGTTTACTGTTGTTCTGTAGACAAAACGAGAAGTTGATTAATCGATTGGAGTCATTTCCCAGAAAAAAACATCTAAATCCTGTGATTTCAGCTCCTAAAATGTGAATATTTTCTGATTTCTTTCCTTATTTATGACACTAAAGTGAATATTTTTAGGTTGAGGACAAAGCAAGGCATTTATATTTACCAACCAAACGACTAATCGATTAATCTACAGTAAATCATAGTCATTATTCTCAACCTCATGACATTTTTCATCTAAAAATGTTGAGGAAAAGACCACTAGTTAAGTAAAACAAGCTTCATATTTGATTATTTTAATTATAGTTTGTCATTTGTCACTATTTAATGTCGGTCTACAGACCAAACGACTAGGTGATTAATCGATTGGACGCATTTTTCTGAAAAACGCATCTAAATTCTGGGATTCCAGCCTCTTAAATGTAAATTTTTTCTGATTTCTTTTCTCATTTATGACAATAAACTGAATATTTTTAGGTTCTGGACAAAACAAGACATTTATAGTTACCAACCAAATGACTAATGGATTAATCAAAAGTAAATGATAATCATGACTCTTGATCTCATGATGTTTTCCATCTAAAAGTGTTGAGGAAAAGACCACAACTCAAATAAAACAAGCTTCATATTTGATTATTTTATTTATATTTTCTTGTCACTATTTAATGTCGGTCTACAGACAAAACGACTAATCAATTAATCGACATTAAATCTTAATCATTATTCTCAACCTCATGACGTTTTCCATCTAAAAGTGTTGAGGAAAAGACCACAACTCAAATAAAACAAGCTTCATATTTGATTATTTTATTTATATTTTCTTGTCACTATTTAATGTGGGTCTACTGACCAAACGACTAATCAATTAATCGACATTAAATCTTAATCATTATTCTCAACCTCATGACGTTTTCCATCTAAAAGTGTTGAGGAAAAGACCACAACTCAAATAAAACAAGCTTAATGTTAATTTTTAAATTAGATTTTTTTGTTTGTCACTATTTACTGTTCTGTAAATCAAATAATTAGTTGAATAATCGATTGGAGGCATTTTTCTAAAAAAAAAAATCAAAATTCTGGCATTCCAGCCTCTTAAATGTGAATTTTGTTTTTCCTTCTCTATGACGGTAACTGAATAGCTAATTAAATATCCAGTTAAGTTAATCAACCAAATGACTAATCGATTAATTAACAGCAAATCTTAATCATTATTCTCAACCTCATGATGTTTTCCATCTAAAAGTGTTGAGGAAAAGACCACAACTCAAATAAAACAAGCTTCAAATTTGATTATTTTAATTACATATTCTTATTTATCATCGTTTACTGTTGTTCTGTAGACCAAACGACTAGTTGATTAATCGACTCGAGTCATTTTTTAGAAAAAACATCTAAATCCTGTGATTTCAGCTTCTTAAATGTAAATATTTTCTGGTTTCTTTCCTCATTTATGACAATAAAGTGAATATTTTTAGGTTGAGGACAAAACAAGGCATTTATATTTACCAACCAAACGACTAATCGATTAATCTACAGTAAATGATAATGTTTTCCACTGATGGAAATGTAGAGCGTTCAGAAAAAGACATCATTTTTGGACTGTCCAACCAGAGCTCAGATAAAACAAGCTGTTCCAGTTGATAATCATATCAAATCATTTTTCAGTGAAACAGTCTAAATTCTCTGATTGCAGCCTCTTAAATGTGAATATTTTCTGGTTTCTTTCCTCCTCTATGATAATAAATTGAACATCTTTGGGTTTTGGATGAAACGAGACAATTGTATTTTATCAACCAAATAACTAATCGATTAATCGACAGGAAATTCTCATCAGTATCACTATACTAAGCCTAACCCTACTGACCTCATGATGTTTTCCAGCGATGTAAAGGAAAAATGTTGAGGACAACAACTCAAGTTAAACAAATATTATTTTGAAGTGTTTTCATTCTATTTTGTGGTTGTTTTTTTTTTTACTGCGTTGTGTTTTATCAACCGAGCGTTTAGTTGATTAATCAGTTGGAATCATTCTTCGGAAAAAAACAGTCTAAATTCAGTGATTTTAGCTTCTTAAATGTGAATAGTCAACTGAAGATCTTTGGACTTAATGAGACCCTGACCGACGTTTTTCACTATTTTCTGACATTTTATCGACCAAACGACTAATCGATTAATCGACAGTTAAACAGAATAATTTTCTATTGACATAAAGGAAAAAAGTTCAGAAAAATACTTTTTAAAAATTATTTGAACACATTTCAGGGAAAACAAGCTATTAAGCTTCATATTTTATTTACATTTGTCATTTTTCATATTTTTTTTCCATTCATCGACAAAATAACTAATCAATTATTCAGTTTGAGTCAATTTTTAGGTAAAACAATCTAAATTCTCTGATTGCAGCTTCTTAAATGTGAATATTTTTTGGTTTCTTTCCTCCTTTTTGCCAATGAACATTGAAGAACGCCATTTATTGACATTTTTCACCATTTTTAAAGCTTTTTCTCACCATTCTACAACCAATCATCTCATGGATGAATCCACATCCATGAGATGAGGAGTGAAACAGAAACGCTAACTGCAGCTCTGAAGTCTTACTGAGATCTTCTCCACACCATTTGATCATTTTTAAGGTTAATAATGTGATTTGTTGTTTTGTTTCTCTGCAGACTCGCCCAGCGTCCTCTCAGGGATTTCTGATTCTCCACTGTCATCCTGATGAAGGAGGCCGACGCCATCAAGCTGTTCGTGGGACAGATTCCACGGAATCTGGAGGAGAAAGACCTCAAACCCATCTTTGAACAGTTCGGAAAAATCTACGAGCTGACGGTGATTAAAGACAAATACACCGGAATGCACAAAGGTAGGATGGATGGATGGATGGATGGATGGATGGATGGATGATGGATGGATGATGGATGGATTGATGGATAATGGATGGATAATGGATGGATGGTTCAGGTCCTACCTCTCACATCAGACATTCTGTTAGCCTTGGTGACTCTGTGTCCTCCACTGCTCCTCTCTCATGTGGGGTCCCTCAGGGTTCGGTGCTGGGCCCTCTTGTATTTTCTGGGGTCCCCCAGGGTTTGGTGCTGGGCCCTCTTGTATTTTCTGGGGTCCCTCAGGGTTCGGTGAGGGCCCGCTTTTATTTTCTGGGGTCCCTCAGGGTTCTGTGCTGGGACCTCTTTTATTTTCTTTATATCTTCTGCCACTTGGTTCCTTTCTCAGGAAGCATTTCATTCCACTTTTATACTGATGACAGCCAGATCTATGTCCCCCTCAAAAAGGCTGATTCATTTTTCCTTGAGTCTCTGTTAAATAGCTTGGACAACCTCAAGGCCTGGATGTCTCTAAACTTTCTCAATTATAATGATAAAAAGACTGAAGTGATGGTCTTTGGTAGCACCTCTGTGACCCCCCATTGATCTGGTTTCCTTGGCACAGTAAACCTATAGTTAGTGATCTAGGGGTAAAAGTGGACGCAGATCTGAAATTCGACAGATTAAAGCTGTGGTGAAATCGAGCTTCTTCCAGTTAAAGCAGCTGCAGAAATAAAACTTTTTCTGCAGAGACAGCACTTTGAAACAGTGATCCACGCCTTTGTGACCACTCAGCTGGATCACTGTAATGCTCTGTATATGGGGGTTAGTGGGTCCTCCATCGCTACACGTTTTTTAACTGGAACAAAAAAGTCTGAGCACATTTCACTGATTCCAGCTTCGCTCCACTGTCTGCCCGTCCATTTTAGAATTCGTTTTAAAATTCTTTTATTTGTTTTTACCTCCATAAATGGTCTCACCCATCCATACCTCTCTGAGCTTCAACATCAAGCCCATCTCTCAGGTCTGAAGCTCAGAGGGGATCCAGGGTTTTCTGTTGCAGCTCCAGAACTCTGGAATGAACTACCGCTGCTCATCAGGCAGGCCTCCTCACTGTCTAATGTCAAAACCTTTCTTTAAACCCACCTCTTTTCTTTGGCTTGTCACGTCATGAGGTTTGTTGTTCCCGTGTGCACGTATGTTGGGCAGTCCAGTCTGTTTAGTCTATTTACTGTTTATGTTTTATTGTGTATTTTGCTTTTAGTTCTATTATTTTTATATAGTTCTGTTGTTTTTTTTAATCTTAGTTTTATTATTTTTATCTTCTGATCATGTTTTTACTCCTCTGTACAGCACCTTGGTCCACTCTGGTTGTTTTAACCCTCCTGTTGTCTTCATTTGCAAGCACCAAAAAATATAGTTTCCTTGTCTGAAAAAAAATCCATAAATTCTGCAAAAAAATTCCCCAAATTTCTGAAAATCTGAAAAAATGTTAGGAAGAAAATTCCAGTAATTCCTTAAACGTTTCTCTGAAAAGTTTTATTTTTAAAAAATCCCCCAAATGTAGCAAGAAAATTCTTGTAAGTATTTTCAAAAAATGAGTAAAAATCTTTAGAAAATCCTAAAAATATCTAAAGTGATTCCATATATATCAGTAAAACTTTTAATATTTTCTTTAAGAACATTCACAAAAAAATCAACTTTCTTTGTGAATGTTCTTAAGAAACATTTTTAACATTTCTTTTTTCCACCAAAAAATGTTCAAAGATTTCCCCAAAATGTTTAAAATGTGGACATCAGAAGTTTCACTGAGAAAATATTTTTTTTCCCACAATTTCAAACTTAAAAATGGGTCAGTTTTGACCTGCAGGACGACATGAGGGTTAAAGTGCTTTATAAATAAATTTGATTTGATGATGGAAGGAAAACTCTTCCTGTTAATCTGCATTTATCAGTTTCAGTTTCCACGGCGACCATTCTGATTAAATGATAAGTGTATAATCTACTGAGAACTGAATCTGGAGGCTGATTTAAGGTGGACTGACGGTTAGAGAGTCTGTAGGTAACCTTTAGTAGATAAAAGCTGAGGGTTTATGGAGCAGATCAGGCTCCAATCAGTGTAATGGATGGAAGCTGGAGACTCCGAGGAACCAAGCACTGTTTGGAGAATCCACCAATCAGTGAGCTGCTCCTAAAACCAACGAGATGGATGGAAGATCCCTGAGAGATCTGGGTTTGTTTCACTTTGTCCTGGGATCCATTGACGGGTTCAGGGTTGACACTGGAAAAACAAAAATCAACTCAAACTGCAACAAGAATGCCTTTATTTCTGCTTGACAGGTTATTAGCTGAACGTTGATCCTTAGTGATAATCGGCTGTTTTTAGGGCCACAAATAATAATTAACTGATTCATTAAAATGTCAGAAAATGGTGAAAAATGTTCCCTCAAATGTCTGGTTTAGTCCAAAGATCTTCAGTTTACTGTCACAGAGGAAGGAAACCAGAAAATATTCACATTTAGGGGCTGAAATCACTGAATTTAAACTGATTTTATTCAGAAAATGATTCAAACTGATAGATTAGTAAAATTTTTGCAAATGAAATTCATATTTGATGACTAATCGATTAATTATTGCAGCTCTAATTTAATTTAACTGAGTTTCTCAGTGATGGTTGAACTAAAAAATACTTTTAAAGACTCTGATGGACATTTTCACCATCCTGAGACGTTTTAGAGACAAAGCAATAAAATAATCCAGAAACTAATCATCAGAAGGAAGATAATAGCTTTTGCCCTGAAGAAGGTTAAAATCCAGATTTAATGGTAGTTTCTCTTGGATTCCTGCTGAAATCACCACAAACAAACTACATCAGGAGTCCAACTGGAGCTAAACTAGACTAGAATTCTTTTTAGTGTCAATTATTTTCTGGATTTGGACCAAAAATGTTGAAAAATGTGGATCAGAGTTTCCTCAAATGTCTGGTTTAGTCCAAAGATGATCAGGTTACTGTCACAGAGGAAAGAAACCAGAAAATGTTCACATTTAAGGAGCTGAAATCACTGAATTTAGACTGTTTTCCTTTAAAAAAAAAAAATTTAAATCGATTAATCAACTAAATGTTTGGTAGATAAAATGACAGGAAATAGTGAAAAATAAAAAATTAAATTTAAATAATTCAGTAGAATCGCCTGTTTTACCCGAACAGTCAAGAAATCGGTGAAGGAGAATTTATAACGACAAAGATGTAATGATCATGTTTTATTTTAATCAATCAGTTCTTTGTCTCTAAAATGTCTTTAAATGGTGAAAAATGTGGATCAGAGTTTAGTTTAGTCCAAAGATGTTGAGTCCTAAATATCAGATCACCTTCCAGCCTCCAGATCTCTGTTTATATCAGAAATATCACCATTAAAAAGAACATTTCGAAACGAGGGCTGAAGAATTTGGGGAAAATGGACTTAATTGTGATTTTTGTAACAGATTCTGAAATCTTGTTTTTCTGCATTTTAAATCTACAGCAGATGACTTCTTGGTGAATGTTGGAAACTAAAACTGTCTTTAAAAAGCCTGAAGACCAACTGACAGACATTTATCTCGTCTTCTTCACTTATTCAGTCAAACATTTCTCTTTAGGCCACGTCAATATTTGTTTTTTCTGCAACATAAACTGAAAAAAATACGGAAACTTTCACCTGAACAGCTGCATTTAGAACTAATGAATGACTGTGGAATGATCGGGGTGATTCTGTAGTGATTTTAAAAAAGCTGAATGAAGCACATTTAACCCTCGAGTCGTCCTGCGGGTCAAACTGACCCCTTTTAAAGTTTAAAAATGTGGGAAAAATATATTTTCACAGTGAAAACTTCCACATTTTCAATATTTTCGGGAAATTTTTGAACAACGTTTGGTGGAAAAAAAGAAATGTTAAAAAAAAAAGAAATGTTTAAGAACATTTGGAAGAAAAATCAACCAAAATCCAGTGAATTTCGCTGGAATTTGGTTGATTTTTATGTGAATGTTCTTAAAGAAAATATTAGAAGTTTTACTGATATATATGGAATCACTTTAGATATTTTTAGATTTTTTTGGAAGATTTTTATTCATTTCTTTTGAAAATATTTACAATTTTTAATTTTTTTATTTTAAAATTTTTATTTCTTGCCAAATTTGGGGATTTAAAAAAAAAAAAAACTTTTAAGGGAAACTTTTAAGGAATTTTTGGAATTTTCTCCCTGAAGATTTTGCAAATTTTTTATAAATTTGGGGATTTTTTTGGCTGAATTTTTGGATTTTTTTCAGAGAAAGGAACAATATTTATCTTCTTGTAAAGAATGTTTCTAAATATCCCTTAAATGGAAGCAGAAACTAATTCTCCTGATGTTCAGTTAGCTTCATTCTGATGATCTCCGAGTCACCATTGGCTCCTCAAACCTTTTCCCTGTTTCGTTGTTCAATGTGAAGCTGAATGAGCGTTTGTGTGATGCTAACGTGATGCTAAACCTCGTTAGCTGCAGGTTAGCTGTGTGTTTAATGAGGAGGAAGGTGTGAGGAACGACTGAAATGCTTCTGACAGGCTGGAACCTTTTTATTTTATCTTCTCCTCCTGCCAGGATGTGCCTTCCTGACGTACTGTGCCAGAGAGTCGGCGCTGAAGGCCCAGAGTGCCCTGCACGAGCAGAAGACTCTACCTGGGGTGAGTGTCTAAAAAACACATCATAAACACATGCATTCATGCAGCAGAGTGCACGTCCATGCAGCAGAGTGCACGTACATGCAACAAGCCAGCTGAAGGTTTACTATCGCTGTGATGTAACGAGCATCCACCAGTGTCTCAGAAGGACAAACGTCCCCTTAAAGCGTCTCCATGCCCTCTGATGGCTGCCCAGAGAGGCATCAGGAGTCTAATTAACGTTCTCTTTCGTCTCGTTTCATAATCTGGAACTCCCTCTGTCTGGTTTTCTTTTTTCTCTCTGTCAGGTAGAAAAATGGTTCCACAGGATCTGGTTTAGCATTTTTAGCGGTTTGCAGCAGTTCTACTGTCATTCTTTTATTCATTCAACCCGACAACACACAAGATTATTTTCCTTTTAGACAAAAAGCTTTTCTTCTTGTTAACAGATGAAGTGAACACCATGCTCCTAACTTCTGTATACAGGAGGTCCTCAGTTTACGACGTCCTCGGCCTATGGCGTTTCGTCATTATGTAGGAACTGGTTACGTGGAACTAGTTGGCGATCGGAGTGGATGAATACATCGTCACGTGGCGCTATCAGACGGCTTCGGTCATTGCTTTTCATGATGGATATCTTGATGCATGGAACGGATTTGTTTCCATTTTCTCCAGTGTTCCAACTTAAGGCCTGTATTTGTATTTACAGTTTTTCTAAATGTGGTTAAAAACCGTGAAAAGAGCGCTACCTCTACTGGAGTTTTTGTCATTGGACATAGCAAAGCAGACTTGGAAGACGTGTAGATGAAGATAAAGTTTTGAAATCCAGGATGGTCTCAGGTGGAGCTCAGCCCAGGATGCAGGAATGATGCCCCGGCACAAACAGAGATACAGGAAGTTGTTCTGGTGGAATATTTTCATATAGGAAGTTGTTCTGCTTGAATATTTCATACAGGAAATTGTTTAGGTGGAATATTTTCATACAGGAAGTTGTTCTGGTGGAATGTTTTCATACAGGAAGTTGTTCTGGTGGAATATTTTCATACAGGAAGTTGTTCTGGTGGAATATTTTTATACAGGAAATTGTTTAGGTGGGATATTTTCATACAGGAAACTGTTTAGGTGGAATATTTTCATACAGGAAATTGTTCTCGTGGAATATTTTCATACAGGAAGTTGTTCTGGTGGAATATTTCATACAAGAAGTTGTTCTGGTGGAATATTTCATACAGGAAGTTGTTTAGGTGGAATATTTTCATACAGGAAGTTGTTTTAGTGTAATATTTTCATACAGGAAGTTGTTTAGGTGGAATATTTTCATACAGGAAGTTGTTTTAATGGAATATTTTCATACAGGAAGTTGTTCTGGTGAAATATTTTCATACAGGAAATTGTTTAGGTGGAATATTTTCATACAGAAAGTTGTTCTGGTGGAATATTTTCATACAGGAAGTTGTTCTGGTGGAATATTTTCAGACAGGAAGTTGTTTAGGTGGGATATTTTCACAGAGGAAGTTGTTCTGCTGGAATATTTCATACAGGAAGTTGTTCTGGTGGAATATTTTCATACAGGAAGTTGTTTAGGTGGAATATTTTCATACAGGAAGTTGTTCTGGTGGAATATTTCATACAAGAAGTTGTTCTGGTGGAATATTTCATACAGGAAGTTGTTTAGGTGGAATATTTTCATACAGGAAGTTGTTTTAGTGTAATATTTTCATACAGGAAGTTGTTGTGGTGGAATATTTCATACAGGAAGTTGTTTTAATGGAATATTTTCATACAGGAAGTTGTTCTGGTGAAATATTTTCATACAGGAAATTGTTTAGGTGGAATATTTTCATACAGAAAGTTGTTCTGGTGGAATATTTTCACAGAGGAAGTTGTTCTGGTGGAATATTTCATACAGGAAGTTGTTCTGGTGGAATATTTTCATACAGGAAGTTGTTTAGGTGGAATATTTTCATACAGGAAGTTGTTTAGGTGGAATATTTTCATACAGGAAGTTGTTCTGGTGGAATATTTCATACAAGAAGTTGTTCTGGTGGAATATTTCATACAGGAAGTTGTTTAGGTGGAATATTTTCATACAGGAAGTTGTTTTAGTGTAATATTTTCATACAGGAAGTTGTTTAGGTGGAATATTTTCAGACAGGAAGTTGTTTTAGTGGAATATTTTCAGACAGGAAGTTGCTTTAGTGGAATATTTTCAGACAGGAAGTTCCTTTAGTGGAATATTTTCAGACAGGAAATTGTTTTAGTGGAATATTTTCATACAGGAAGTTATTTTAGTGGAATATTTTTAGACAGGAAGTTGTTTTCGTGGAATATTTTCATAGAGGAAATTGTTTTAGTGGAATATTTTCAGACAGGAAGTTGCTTTAGTGGAATATTTTCAGACAGGAAATTGTTTTAGTGGAATATTTTCATACAGGAAGTTATTTTAGTGGAATATTTTTAGACAGGAAGTTGTTTTCGTGGAATATTTTCATAGAGGAAATTGTTTTAGTGGAATATTTTCATATGGGAAGTTGTTTTAGTGGAATTTTTTAATACAGGAAATTGTTTTAGTGGAATATTTTCATACAGGAAATTGTTTTAGTGGAATATTTTCATACAGGAAGTTGCTTAGGTAACTGATTAAAACGTAATTCAGCAGCAGAACCCAGCAGGTCTTTCTTCTCCAGTCCAGATATGTCGGTTGTTTCGCACTTCGAGAGGACTTTAATTAGCAGGAAAGCTAACAGAGCAGTAATGACAGACTGATGATCACAGCTTAGAGAATCTGTTATTCTGACTGTTTTCATTTTACTGCAGATATAAACAGCAGATATCGGCCTCCTGGCTCACTAAGAATAATCGGCATCGACTCTGAAAAACCCACATGGGTCTGGATCTTCTCCTTTATCTCCTTTATCTCTGATCAGAGCTTCAGCTGCTGCATCTCTGCAGAACGATAAGATCTCTGGGAGGAAATAGCGGAGGAGAGTCTGGATGGAAGCTCAGAGGGAGGAGAGAACAACCCTGCATACATACAGATACAGATATGTATTTGTACATATATGTATATATATATATATATATATATATATATATATATATATATATATATATATATATATATATATATATATATGTATACATACATGTACACATACATGCATATATGTTCCTGTTTCCCTGTATCTGTGGAAGCTCCTCCTCCTAAACGTCCTGCTAATAAAACTATTCATGTCTGCTGAGGAGTCTGACCTTCCTGCTCTCCTTTTCCTCCTCCACTCGTCCTCACCTCCTCATTTCATCCTCACCTCCTCATTTCGTCCTCATCTCCTCATTTCATCCTCACCTCCTCATTTCGTCCTCATCTCCTCATTTCGTCCTCATCTCCTCATTTCGTCCTCATCTCCTCATTTCGTCCTCATCTCCTCATTTCATCCTCGTCTCCTCATTTCATCCTCGTCTCCTCATTTCGTCCTCATCTGCAGCAGCAGTAAAACATCTGTTGTCAGCGGAGGAGAAGTCCTCCATCTATATATGAGCTCTGCCAACAGAAAGCTGCCTTCAGTTCCAGATAAAGTGATGAATATTTTGGGAGGATTCTCTGCTTAAACTCTTTTTATCTTTTCATAAAGACGACAAGATTTTTAACCCTCCTGTCGTCTTGCGGCTGAAATTTAATGTTTGAAAATGTGGAAAAAAAAATCTATTTTCACAGTGAAACTTCTGATGTCCACATTTTCAACATTTTGTGTAAATTATTTAACATTTTTTGGTGGAAAAAAAGAAATGTTAAAATTGTTTCTTAAGAACATTCACATAAAAATCAAACAAAATTTCGCTGGATTTTGGATTTTTATGTGAACGTTCTTAAGAAAATATTAAAAGTTTTACTGATATATATGGAATGACTTTAGATATTTTTAGGATTTTTAAAAAGATCTTTACTCATTTTTTTACAATATTTACAAGAATTTTCTGCCAAATTTGGGGGATTTTTAAAATAAAACTCTCTGATGAGATTTAGCGCTGGTTTAACCGCAGGAATGAAAGGAGGAGAATCATGTATAAATCTAGATGTAAACATAGATTTCTATAAATAAATCCTCTGGTTCTTCAGTCGACTATCAGATTGGAAATGAGGCGTTTCCAGAGGATTGGAGAACAGATGACCTCATCAGAGCTCCTTGGGTCTCGTTTGGATGCAGATCGACACAATTTTAGTCTCAGAAAACCACAAATGATGCCAAAAGAAAGAGCTCCTGTTGGTCCATCACGTAGTAGAACTGATCAGCACTGAAAGACTCATTTATTGAGATATATTTATATGTATATAGAGATTCTATTAAAGGTGGATGATTTCAAACAAGAATAAACGCTTTTTGAACTAAATCCTGATCTGTGATGTTCAAAAAGAAGCAGATCTAAACTCTACAGTCCACATAGAAAAGTCTGTCAAATCCAAACTGTTCGCTGAAAGCAGATTCTGTCAAAAAAAAAAAAAAAAGTAAAAATTCTGCCATTCTCTGAGGAACCATGAAGCTCCGAGGGACTCAGCTGAGACCAACAGTCACACCACCAAAATTCAGGGACTTTTGGGCTGAAAATAACTGAATTTAACCTCAAAATGGAGATATTTGATCAAAATCACTTTATTTTACATTTCCTGTTTAAACATTTGTCACAATGAAATCATTTACATGAACCAGATGTTCTAAAAACTACAAAAATTCTGCAGAATTTGGAGAATTCATGAAGTCAGTAGTGACTCAGCTGGAACCAACTGGTAGGAGACAGAAATTCTGGGATTTCTGAGTTAAACTGGACCCACACGGAGTCTTTAGTTCCACCAAACTTCCACAGATGCTGCTGAGGTGTTGAGTGAAGGTTTTTATTTTTTTTGCAAAATAAATAATGAAAAACTTTAATTCTGTCTAACTGTAGTTTTCAGAGGGCAGGACTTTTTATTTTAGTGAAAAAACCTGACACTCAACATCCTAAAACTGTGAAAATGTCTGTAGAAGCTCAAAAATCTGTTTTTTCTCAAATGCTCAAATGAGCATTTCAGGACATCACTCATGATTCGAACCATCAGAGATGTGAAAATCTTTCCTGCTGATTCTTTCCTTCAGGTTCTCATCCGTGACGTAATGTTTTAAAACTCGACCAAAACAAATCTTCAGCTCATCAGATTTCATTTAATCTCTTTATTCTACAAGTTTCATTCATACATTTGGAAAAAATAAACCAGACTTTGTACAAAAAAAGCCCCGAAAATATGCACTATTTGGCACAACGAGCTCCTCATGGAAACATCTTTGTTTTTCGGTTGTACTGCAGGCAGTGACCTTAACCCTCGTGTCGTAGTGCAGGTCAAAATTGACCCGTTTTAAAGTTTGAAAATGTGGGAAAATATATATTTTCACAGTGAAACTTCTGATGTCCACATTTTCAATATTTTTGGGAAATCTTTGAACATCTTTTGGTGGAAAAAAAGAAATGTTAAAAATGTTTCTTAAGAACAGTCACAAAAAAATCAGCCAAAATCCAGCAAGTTTTGCTGGATTTTGGTTGATTTTTATGTGAATGTTCTTCAAGAAAATATTAGAAGTTTTACTGATATATATGGAATCACTTTAGATATTTTTAGGATTTTTTTGGAAAATTTTTCTCATTTTTTGAAAATATTTACAACATTTTTCTTGCCAAATTTGGGGAATTTTTTAAAATAAAACTTTTAAGTGAAACTTTTAAGGAATTATTGGAATTTTCTTCCTGAAGGTTTTGTAAATTTTTTGAAATTTGGGGATTTGTTTTTCTGAATTTTTGGATTTTTTTCAGACAAGGAAACAATATTTTTTGGTGCCTGTAAATGAGGACAACAGGAGGGTTAAAACAGTTAAATATCTGCAGCGTGGAGAGTCACGGTTTTATTATTTTATTCCAGGGTTTCTGGACAAACTTACGACGCTGCTGACTCAAGGTTTTATTTTGCAATTTTTGCAAAATAAATAATCAAAAAACTTGTAGTTGTTGACAAAAACAGAAACCAACATGACATGGTGTGTTAGAGGGTTTGAGGATTGTAGCTCGTTGCTTACCAGATTGTGTTGCTGTTGTGTTCGCTCTGACTGTGTTTCCATGTGGAATCTAAGCAGCCTGGGTTAGGGTTGGAGGGTTGGAGGGTTGTAGCTTGTCGTTTTTCAGATTGTGGGTGTTGTCGTTTTTTGTCGCTGTGTGTTTCTGGGTTGGGGTTGGATGGTTAGGGTTGTTGTTTATCAGATGGTCATGTTCTCTCTGGCTGTGTTTCCATGTGGAAGGTTAGCATCCTAGCATCCAGCCTCCCAGCGGCCCTCAGCTATGATGATTTTCCACTGGAATAGGGTTAGACTCGTTGTTTATCAGCTATAATGACTGATTATCCACTGGGGCCTTTGTGGCTAATTTAGCATCATTCTGTGGTCAGCAGCTCTGTTTACTGTTCTGCTCCTCCTTCCTCCTCCTCTTCCTCCCTCCCTCCTCCTTCCTCCTCTTCCTCCCTCCCTCCTTCCTCCCTCCTCTTCCTCCCTCCTTCCTCCCTCCCTCCCTCCTCCTCCTCTTCCTCCCTCCCTCCTCCTTCCTCCTCTTCCTCCCTCCCTCCTTCCTCCCTCCTCTTGCTCCCTCCCTCCTTCCTCCCTCCTCCTCCTCTTCCTCCCTCCCTCCTTCCTCCCTCCTCCTTCTCTTCCTCCCTCCCTCCTTCCTCCCTCCCTCCCTCCTCCTCCTCTTCCTCCCTCCCTCCTCCTTCCTCCTCTTCCTCCCTCCCTCCTTCCTCCCTCCTCTTGCTCCCTCCCTCCTTCCTCCCTCCTCCTCCTCTTCCTCCCTCCCTCCTTCCTCCCTCCTCCTTCTCTTCCTCCCTCCCTCCTTCCTCCCTCCTCCTCCTCCTCCTCCTCCTCCTGACTCCACCAATATCTCTCCCCTCCTGATGGGTCTGGGATGGTAGCGCCTCCCCCACCTCCCACCCCCATACTGGGTTCTATTTTTAGCCCTCACCATGTGTGGGGCGGATGGATGGATGATGGAGGAGGAGGAAGAGGAGGAGGAGGACAGGTGTGGATGGAAAGGGGGAGGAGCTTCAGATTCAGATTGATAGTAGAGGAGCAACGGGATTTAACTGTTTAAAGAAAACTAATTTCTGTTTTTGTACATGGAAAAATCTGGAGACACACGCACGCACGCACGCACGCACGCACGCACGCACGCACGCACGCACGCACGCACGCACGCACGCACGCACGCACGCAAGCACACACACACAACAGGAGGACATCTGTCAGGAACCACAACTAGATGTTACATCTCCACCTGGAGGAACACAACCTGCTGACAACAACAACACAAAAACAACACAACAACAACAATAAAACAACAACACAACCTGCTGACAACACAACAACAGCACGACAACAACAACAACGACGCAGCAGCAGCAGCAGCAGCAGCAGCAGTGAGGGAGGTCCAGGTTGAGGCAGGTTTAGATTCTAAAAGCCGACAGGAGAAGCTTCATTGTTCTTCCTGCCGGGTTCTAAAGATCTCCGTTTAGTGTCACAGAGGAAAGAAAAGCTCGTCTCTGGACTTAACCGGCCTTTTGTCATTTTTATTGACATTTTTTGACCAAATATCCGACAGTTAGAGCTGCAGATTTGTGCGATGGATGAAGTGAACCAAATGTTTCTGCACTTAGAATCAGATTTATCAGGCGTTTTAGTGAGAGAACGGGTGGAACATTTTAAAGAAGGATCTGGAAACTAGTAGAAAAAGAAGCGAATCCCAGGAGTTATTCAGGAATTATAGATGAACTGGAATTAATGTTCTGAGTCTATATTTGTGTTTCTTTCCTTGTTTTTGTGTTGAACTTCCTGCCTCTGGTTTTATTTGATCCTAAAATCTGCTGGATTAAACCGACTAAACCCATCAGATCTCACTGACGCTCCAACACTAAAACCAACAGAACGGTCCGCTCTGCTCCCTGCTGGCTGGGATGCTGTCGCCATGGTGTCTGATGGGGAGGAGGAGGAGGAGGAAGGGTGACTCCTCAGGTGTGAAGAATGAGGCGACAGGCAGGAAGCAGAGGGGGATAGGAGCGTTGCCAGGCGACCGGGCCGAGCCAGATGCCAGGTTGCTAGGTAACCTGAGGGATGCAAAGCCTGACGTTAGGAGATGGGAGCAGCTGGAAGTCACCGTTTATATCGATTATCCGTCCGAGTCGCTTGTTTCACTCTAAATATTCACGTTCTCGGATTTTTCTGTGAATTATTTGACAGATTAGAGGACAAAGTAGAAAAAATACTCTGGAAATCGTCGTTATTTGACACCAGGATACCTCCTGAAACAAATTTATTCATTTATTGTCACATTTCTGCTTCTAAATCACTGAAATGCTTCATTTCTGCCATCAGGATGTGTCGTATTGTTGCTTTTTATCTGTCTTATAGCTTCTTTTTCTCTAAATATTCACATTCTTGGATTATTCTGCGAATTATCTGGCAGATTAGAGGACAGACTAGACATAGAGAGAGAAAAATACTCTGGAAATCATCATTATTTCACTCCTGAAACACGAATTTATTCATTTATTGTCATGTTTCTGCTTCTAAATCACTCAAGTGGTTAATTTTTGTCTTTTATTGTTGCATTTTTTTCTGTCTTGTAGCTTCATTTTCTCTAAATCTTCACATTCCATCCTTATTCTCTTAGTTTTTTGTCACATTAGAGGATGCTATAGAGACAGAGAGAGAAAAAGATCCATGCAGTGAAGTTATTTGGTGTCTGGATGCAGCTACACCAGTAATTTATTCATTTATTCTGCTGCTTTTGCTTTATATTAATTATTCCAGTGGTTATTCTTTGGCTGACTGAAGAACTGATTCAACTCCATCTTTTGTGGAGTGTAAAAACTGAACAGAAATGTTCAAAAAACAGACAGAAAGGAACAACAAAACAACAAAATCCAAAATAATGAGACACAAAACTCTACAACGAAGACCTAAAATGACCACCAGAACATTGCAAACAACATGAGAAAAAACATACACGAAACAACACAAAATGACACAAATGAAACACAAAACTATAAAATCCAGACCCAAAACAAGACTAATGAGACGCAAAACAACAAAAACAGACACAAAACTCTACAAACAAGACATAAAATGGAAAAAAAAAAACCCACACACACACAATACAACACAAATGTGACACAAAACAACACGGAGACACAAATGATTCCAACAAGGCATCAAATGTCAAAAACAGACACAAAATGATGCAAGTGAGGCACAAAGGAACAAAAACAGACACTAAACGTTTGATGTTGACACCCGAGTTTAATCTGGTATTCTCCTTTTAAAAACAGTAAAACACAATAAAAACACAGTAAAACACAATAAAACACAGTAGACTGCACTAGAACTGGGAGCAGGTTTTACGGGAACTTTGGTGGAATAGAAATAATCGTCTTCCTCTAATTTATCTCGAAGAGACGTAAATTTCAGGGTCAGAAACAGGCGGGTAGGTTTCAGGGGATCAGCCCATCAGCCTCGATGACGGTAATCGTTGAGATTCGGAGGCCGATAGAGGAGAAGCTTTGAGGCTGGAGGCCAATAGAGGAGAAGCTTTGAGGCTGGAGGCCGATAGAGGAGAAGCTTTGAGGCTGGAGGCCGATAGAGGAGAAGCTTTGAGGCTGGAGGCCGATGGAGGAGAAGCTTTGAGGCTGGAGGCCGATAGAGGAGAAGCTTTGAGGCTGGAGGCCGATAGAGGAGAAGCTTTGAGGCTGGAGGCCGATGGAGGAGAAGCTTTGAGGCTGGAGGCCGATAGAGGAGAAGCTTTGAGGCTGGAGGCCGATGGAGGAGAAGCTTTGAGGCTGGAGGCCGATAGAGGAGAAGCTTTGAGGCTGGAGGCCGATAGAGGAGAAGCTTTGAGGCTGGAGGCCGATAGAGGAGAAGCTTTGAGGCTGGAGGCCGATAGAGGAGAAGCTTTGAGGCTGGAGGCCGATGGAGGAGAAGCTTTGAGGCTGGAGGCCGATAGAGGAGAAGCTTTGAGGCTGGAGGCCGATAGAGGAGAAGCTTTGAGGCTGGAGGTTTTTATATAAATGATAAAAAGCATCGACGGATTAGAGAGGAGCAGAAATAAAAGGATAAAAATAGTTTCCTTTTCTTCTCTCTGGAAAACGGACATCTGAGGATGAAGATGGAGCGTTCCAGAGAGGGAAGGGAGGGGTGTTTGAATTAAAGAACAGCAGAATCAATGTTATTGCTCATACACGTGCATGTGCATGTACACCGTGCACGCTCACACATGCACGCTCACGTGCACTGTAATGTTTGAACATTTCATTGAGTGAAACAGAATCAGAGCAATAACATTGATTCTGCTGTTCTTTAATTCAAACACCCCTCTACCTGGCCGATGGTTCAGTCCGCTGATGTCGCCGGGTGGGGGAGGGTGGGGGAGAGAGGGGGGGGAGGGGGAGGGAGAATACGATTTGATTGGATAATCCAGGGATTTAATATCCTTTAATCCTGGTGCAATCCTCCCTGCAGCAGATTAACTGGATGTGGAGAAACTCTGCTGCAGCCCAGAGTTAGCATGTTAGCATGCAGCGCTCGCTCAGCCGTGCACGAGGGGACGTGCACACTCTCTCTCCCTCACTCTCTCTCTCTCTCTCTCTCTCTCTCTCTCTCTCTCTCTCTCTCTCTCTCTCTCTCTCTCTATATATATATATATATATATATATATATATATATATATATATATATATATATATATATATATATATATGTATGAAAGCAACACAAAGTGACAAAATTGACACAAACAAGATAGAGAATGACACAAATTAGACATAAAATGACAAAAATACCCCACAAAGCAGCAAAAATTAGGTGCAAAATGATGCAAACAAGAGACAAAACAACATAAATAAGACCAAATATGACCGACATAAAATGACAAAGAAAATGAGAGAAAGCAGCAAAAATGAGGCAAAAATGATACAAACCAGAGTCAAAACAACACAAATGAGACACAAATGACACAAAGCAGACACAAGACGACAAAAAGGACACATAAAATGACACAAATGAGGCAAACATGATGCAGCTGTACAGCAGACGAACAAACCTCCTCCTCCTCCTCCTCCTCCTCCGTGTCTGCAGATGGTTGGTGTTAATTAAGCCTTAATTGGGACGTGAGTCATTAGAGGTAATTAGAGCTGAAGGGAGGCGTTCATGTTGGACTGAAGGAGGATGGAGAGTTTTCACCACACAGGAATGAACGTCTACTTAAAACCCTCATTCATCAGCCAGAAACCACAAAAAGCACAAAGAATCGTAGAGTTTTCATATTTCCAACGGTCCCTGGACTCACCGTCTGCTGGGAAATGATTTTAAAATCACAACATTTGATCAAATTCACTTTCTTCAGGTCTTATTTTTAAAAAATCTCCCAAAGTGAACCATTTGATGGAACCAGAGTTTATAAAAAACTAAAAGTTCAGCTGTGACCAACGGGCAGGAAGGAAAACTCAGGATGAACTGCAGGCAGTGTTTCCTCAAAGACTAAAATAAACACAGCAAAAGCAGAGAACAGAGGAGCAGGATGGAGATCCATCCAGCATGGAGAAACATCTACTGATGATGGAGAAACATCTACTGATGATGGAGAAACATCTACTGATGATGGTGAAACATCTACTGATGATGGAGGAACATCTACTGATGATGGTGAAACATCTACTGATGATGGAGAAACATCTACTGATGATGGTGAAACATCTACTGATGATGGAGAAACATCTACTGATGATGGAGAAACATCTACTGATGATGGAGAAACATCTACTGATGATGGTGGAACATCTACTGATGATGGAGAACCATCTACTGATGATGGTGAAACATCTACTGATGATGGAGAAACATCTACTGATGATGGTGAAACATCTACTGATGATGGTGGAACATCTACTGATGATGGTGAAAAATCTACTAATGATAATGGAACATCTACTGATGATGGTGGAACATCTACTGATGATGGTGGAACATCTACTGATGATGGTGGAACATATACTGATGATAATGGAACATCTACTGATGATGGTGGAACATCTTTCTACTGATGATGGTGGAACATCTACTGATGATGGTGGAACATCTACTGATGATGGTGGAACATCTACTGATGATAATGGAACATCTACTGATGATGGTGGAACATCTTCCTACTGATGATGGAGAAACATCTACTGGTGATGGTGGAACATCTACTGATGCTGGTGGAACATCTTTCTACTGATGATGGTGGAACATCTTTCTACTGATGATGGTGGAACATCTACTGATGCTGGTGGAGCATCTACTGATGATGGTGGAACATCTTCTACTGATGATGGTGGAACATCTTCTACTGATGATGGTGGAACTTCTGCTGATGATGGTGGAACATCTACTGATGATGGTGGAACATCTACTGATGATGGTGGAACATCCTTCTACTGATGATGGTGGAACATCTACTGATGATGGTGGAACATCTTCTACTGATGATGGTGGAACATCTTCTACTGATGATGGTGGAACATCTACTGATGATGGTGGAACATCTACTGATGATGGTGGAACATCTTCTACTGATGATGGTGGAACATCTGCTGATGATTTTGGAACATCTGCTGATGATGGTGGAACATCTTCTGATGATGGTGGAACATCTACTCATGATGGTGGAACATCTACTGATGATGGTGGAATATCTACTGATGATGGTGGAACATCTATTGATGATGGTGGAACATCTACTGATGATGGTGGAACATCTTCTACTGGTGATGGTGGAACATCTACTGATGATGGTGGAACATCTACTGATGATGGTGGAACATCTACTGATGATGGTGGAACATCTTCTACTGATGATGGTGGAACATCTACTGATGATGGTGGAACATCTACTGATGATGGTGGAACATCTTCTACTGATGATGGTGGAACATCTGCTGATGATTTTGGAACATCTGCTGATGATGGTGGAACATCTTCTTCTGATGATGGTGGAACATCTACTCATGATGGTGGAACATCTACTGATGATGGTGGAATATCTACTGATGATGGTGGAACATCTATTGATGATGGTGGAACATCTACTGATGATGGTGGAACATCTTCTACTGGTGATGGTGGAACATCTACTGATGATGGTGGAACATCTACTGATGATGGTGGAACATCTACTGATGATGGTGGAACATCTTCTACTGATGAGGAGCAGAGTAATTTTAGAATGTCTGTCACCATTTCGCTCCAGTTTTTAACTCCTGTGGCAGTTTTTTTCATTTTTTTACAAAATAAATAATCAAATAAATTCACATGTAGTTGTTTGTGTGAGACGATGTGACAGGAGATGAGGCTGATGTTCTGGTAGATGCTCCTCTCCTCTCCTTGTATCTCCATCCTGGAGGTTTCCTGGTTCTCTGAGGTTTTCCTGCTGTTTTCTGGTCTCAAAGCAACAGACAGATCAGAGGAAGCGTCACCTCCTCCCTGCTGCTCATTCTGTGTTTACTCGGAGAGCTCAGCGGTCGTCCAGGCAACCAGCATCCTTGTTTACCGACCCTGTGTGCCATCAGAGGGTCGCCATGACAACGGGCCGGTTGCCATGCCAACTTTCCGATGCCATTGTGCCGTCTGTGTAGAGTGAAGATCTCACCTGCTGAGTGTCTGCTCCTCCTCTGGTTCTCCTTTGCTCCTCCTCTGGTTCTCTTCTGGTTCTCCTCTGGTCCTCCTCTTGTCCTCCTCTGGTTCTCCTCTGGTTCTCCTCTGGTTCTCCTTTGCTCCTTCTCTGGTTCTCCTCTGGTTCTCCTCTGGTTCTCCTTTGCTCCTCCTCTGGCTCTCCTCTGGTTCTCCTTTGCTCCTCCTCTGGTTCTCTTCTGGTTCTCCTCTGGTCCTCCTCTGGTTCTCCTCTGATCCTCCTCTGGTTCTCCTCTGGTTCTCCTTTGTTCCTCCTCTGGTTCTCCTTTGTTCCTCCTCTGGTTCTCCTCTGGTCCTCCCCTGGTTCTCCTCTGGTTCTCCTTTGCTCCTCCTCTGCTCCTCCTCTGGTTCTCCTCTGCTCCTCCTTTGCTCCTCCTCTGGTTCTCAACTGGTTCTCCTCTGGTTCTCCTTTGCTCCTCCTCTGCTCCTCCTCTGGTTCTCCTCTGGTTCTCCTTTGCTCCTCCTCTGGTTCTCCTCTGGTTCTCCTTTGCTCCTCCTCTGGTTCTCTTCTGGTTCTCCTCTGGTCCTCCTCTGCTCCTCTTCTGGTTCTCCTTTGCTCCTCCTCTGGTTCTCCTTTGCTCCTCCTCTGGTTCTCTTCTGGTTCTCCTCTGGTCCTCCTCTGGTTCTCCTCTGGTTCTCCTTTGCTCCTCCTCTGGTCCTCCTCTGGTTCTCTTCTGGTCCTCCTCTGGTCCTCCTCTGGTTCTCCTTTGTTCCTCCTCTGGTTCTCCCTTGTTCCTCCTCTGGTCCTCCTCTGGTTCTCTTCTGGTCCTCCTCTGGTCCTCCTCTGCTCCTCCTCTGGTTCTCCTTTGTTCCTCCTCTGGTTCTCCTTTGTTCCTCCTCTGGTTCTCCTCTGGTTCTCCACTGCTCCTCCTTTGGTCCTCCTCTGCTCCTCCTCTGGTTCTCCTCTGCTCCTCCTCTGGTTCTCTTCTGGTTCTCCTCTGGTCCTCCTCTGGTTCTCCTCTGATCCTCCTCTGGTTCTCCTCTGGTTCTCCTTTGTTCCTCCTCTGGTTCTCCTCTGGTCCTCCCCTGGTTCCCCTCTGGTTCTCCTTTGCTCCTCCTCTGCTCCTCCTCTGGTTCTCCTCTGCTCCTCCTTTGCTCCTCCTCTGGTTCTCAACTGGTTCTCCTCTGGTTCTCCTTTGCTCCTCCTCTGCTCCTCCTCTGGTTCTCCTCTGGTTCTCCTTTGCTCCTCCTCTGGTTCTCCTCTGGTTCTCCTTTGCTCCTCCTCTGGTCCTCCTCTGGTTCTCTTCTGGTTCTCCTCTGGTCCTCCTCTGGTTCTCCTCTGGTTCTCCTTTGCTCCTCCTCTGCTCCTCCTCTGGTCCTCCTCTGGTCCTCCTCTGGTCCTCCTCTGGTTCTCCTTTGTTCCTCCTCTGGTTCTCCCTTGTTCCTCTTCTGGTTCTCCTCTGGTTCTCCACTGCTCCTCCTTTGGTCCTCCTCTGCTCCTCCTCTGGTTCTCCTCTGCTCCTCCTTTGGTTCTCCTCTGGTTCTCCACTGCTCCTCCTCTGGTTCTCCTCTTCTCCTCCTCTGCTCCTCCTCTGGTTCTCCTCTGTTCCTCCTCTGGGTCTCCTTTGTTCCTCCTCTGGTTCTCCTCTGGTTCTCCACTGCTCCTCCTTTGGTCCTCCTCTGGTTCTCCTTTGCTCCTCCTCTGGTTCTCCACTGCTCCTCCTCTGGTTCTCCTCTGCTCCTCCTTTGGTCCTCCTCTGCCCCTCCTCTGGTTCTCCTTTGCTCATCCTCTGGTTCTCCTCTGATTCTCCTTTGCTCCTCCTTTGGTCCTCCTCTGCTCCTCCTCTGGTTCTCCTTTGCTCCTCCTCTGGTTCTCCTCTTCTCCACCTTTGGTCCTCCTCTGGTTCTCCTTTGTCCCTCCTCTGGTTCTCCTCTGCTCCTCCTTTAGTCCTCCTCTGGTTCTCCTCTGGTTCTCCTTTGGTTCTCCTCTGCTCCTCCTCTGCTCCTCAGGAGTAGAACTCCATGAAGGAGAACTCAGAACAATGTAGACTAATTGCTGAAACCAAAACGGAAAAATCTTGGAATCAGAGCAAGAAACAGAAAGTAGCTCCACATGCTGAAGATGTTTGACTTATTAGAGCCTCAACAAACTGTTTTAACTCTGGAAAGATGTTCCACCATCATCAGTAGATGTTCCATCATCATCAGTAGATATTCCACCATCATCAGTAGAAAGATGTTCCACCGTCATCAGTAGATGTTCCACCATCATCAGTAGATGTTCCATCATCATCAGTAGATATTCCACCATCATCAGTAGAAAGATGTTCCACCGTCATCAGTAGATGTTCCACCATCATCAGTAGATGTTCCATCATCATCAGTAGAAAGATGTTCCACCATCATCAGTAGAAAGATGTTCCACCGTCATCAGTAGATGTTCCACCATCATCAGTAGATGTTCCATCATCATCAGTAGAAAGATGTTCCACCGTCATCAGTAGATGTTCCACCATCATCAGTAGATGTTCCATCATCATCAGTAGAAAGATGTTCCATCATCATCAGTATTCAATTCAATTCAATTTTATTTATATAGCGCCAATTACAGTCAAATTGTCTCGAGACGCTTTACAGAACCCATATGCCTGACCCCCAGAGCAAGCCAAAAGGCGACAGTGGCAAGGAAAACACCCTTTTAACAGGGAAAAAAAACCTCGAGCAGAACCCGGCTCTAATGTGGGGGAACCCATCTGCTGCTGGCCGGGTGGGTTGAGAGGGACAGAAGAGGTAGAGGGGTAGAGATAGAGGGGTAGAGGTAGAGATAGAGGGATACAGATAGAGGGGTAGAGATAGAGAGGTGGGGGGTGGGACACAAGGACCATAAAACACAGCCACACATCTGAAGCATCCAGCATCCAGCTCTGGGACCAGGGACACTCGGAGAAAGGACACAGAAAGAAACAGAGTGAATGTAATGCAATAATGGTATATATAGTAAATACATAGGTAGTTAGAGAAGGGCTCAGTGCATCAAGAGAGGTTCCCCAGCAGCCTAGGCCTATAGCAGCATAACTAGGGGCAAACTAAAGGGACGTCAAGAGGGGAAGTCAGTTGTGCAAATGAAAACACCAGCTCACCCCGTCAGGGTCACCCAGTCAGCCCTAACTATAAGCTTTGTCGAAAAGGAAGGTTTTAAGCCTGGTCTTAAAAATAGAGAGGGTGTCCGCCTCCCGAACCCAAACTGGGAGCTGGTTCCACAGGAGAGGTGCCTGATAACTGAAGGCTCTGCCTCCCATTCTACTTTTAGAGATTCTAGGAACAACAAGTAAGCCTGCAGTCTGAGAGTGAAGAGTTCTGCTAGGATAATATGGTACTATCAGGTCTTTAAGATATGATGGAGATTGGTTGTTAAGAGCTTTATATGTCATAAGAAGGATTTTGAATTCTATTCTAGATTTAACAGGAAGCCAATGAAGAGAAACCAATATAGGAGAAATATGATCTCTCTCAGTAGAAAGATGTTCCACCATCATCAGTAGAAAGATGTTCCACCGTCATCAGTAGATGTTCCACCATCATCAGTAGAAAGATGTTCCACCATCATCAGTAGATGTTCCACCATCATCAGTAGAAAGATGTTCCATCATCATCAGTAGAAAGATGTTCCACCGTCATCAGTAGATGTTCCACCATCATCAGTAGAAAGATGTTCCATCATCATCAG
The DNA here is from genome assembly GCF_022539595.1 of Amphiprion ocellaris. Classification (NCBI taxonomy): domain Eukaryota; kingdom Metazoa; phylum Chordata; class Actinopteri; family Pomacentridae; genus Amphiprion; species Amphiprion ocellaris. The sequence goes on along the minus strand of NC_072774.1, from coordinate 201,262 downwards.
TAGAAAGATGTTCCACCATCATCAGTAGAAAGATGTTCCATCATCATCAGTAGAAGATGTTCCACCATCATCAGTAGATGTTCCACCATCATCAGTAGATGTTCCATCATCATCAGTAGAAAGATGTTCCACCATCATCAGTAGAAAGATGTTCCACCATCATCAGTAGAAAGATGTTCCATCATCATCAGTAGAAAGATGTTCCACCATCATCAGTAGAAAGATGTTCCACCATCATCAGTAGAAAGATGTTCCATCATCATCATCAGTAGATGTTCCACCATCATCAGTAGATGTTCCACCATCATCAGTAGATGTTCCACCATCATCAGTAGATGTTCCATCATCATCAGTAGAAAGATGTTCCACCATCATCAGTAGAAAGATGTTCCACCATCATCAGTAGAAAAATGTTCCACCATCATCAGTAGAAAGATGTTCCATCATCATCAGTAGAAAGATGTTCCACCATCATCAGTAGAAAGATGTTCCATCATCATCAGTAGAAAGATGTTCCACCATCATCAGTAGAAAGATGTTCCATCATCATCAGTAGAAGATGTTCCACCATCATCAGTAGATGTTCCACCATCATCAGTAGATGTTCCATCATCATCAGTAGAAAGATGTTCCACCATCATCAGTAGAAAGATGTTCCACCATCATCAGTAGAAAGATGTTCCACCATCATCAGTAGAAAGATGTTCCATCATCATCAGTAGAAAGATGTTCCACCATCATCAGTAGAAAGATGTTCCACCATCATCAGTAGAAAGATGTTCCATCATCATCATCAGTAGATGTTCCACCATCATCAGTAGATGTTCCACCATCATCAGTAGATGTTCCATCATCATCAGTAGAAAGATGTTCCATCATCATCAGTAGAAAGATGTTCCACCATCATCAGTAGAAAGATGTTCCACCATCATCAGTAGAAAGATGTTCCACCATCATCAGTAGAAAAATGTTCCACCATCATCAGTAGAAAGATGTTCCATCATCATCAGTAGAAAGATGTTCCACCATCATCAGTAGAAAGATGTTCCATCATCATCAGTAGAAAGATGTTCCATCATCATCAGTAGAAAGATGTTCCATCATCATCAGTAGATGTTCCACCATCATCAGTAGATGTTCCACCATCATCATCAGATGTTCCTCCATGCTGAATGGCTCTCCAACAACCTGCTCCTCTGTTCTCTGTTTCTGCTGCATTTATTTTATTGCTGTTCTTTGTTTTCTGCTGAAGGTAGCGGCGGCTCTTCCTGCTCCAGATATTGTCGTATTTACATTTTTATGTAGTTTTCCTGTCTGTCTCCTCTCTGCTGTTTAACACTGCCTGCAGTTCAACCTGAAGCTCTCAGAGTTTTGATCATATGACTGTTGGACTCAGTTTTACAGTTTTACAGGGAGAAATGCAGAATGTTTTCTTCTTGATAGAATCTGTTTAAATGAGACGTTTACAGTTAAGTAGTTTTTTAAAAAATGATTTTAAGCTTGGATTTGCTTCATTTTTCAACCACAGCTGCTCATTACACATGATTCATTTAAAAAACTGTCAGTTTAAACTGTTTGGTGTTCTTAGATTTTGATTCCAGTTAATTTTGTGGTTTTTGAGGCATTTTTGTGTTTAAATTCTTTCAACTTTTGAACAAACAGGAATCAACCTGGAGAACGTTTTCCTGTCTCAGACATTTTAATCTGCTTCACTCTTCCATCCGTCTGTGGTATAACTTTTTCTGGCATGCTGAGTCACTCATGGTTTGTTTTTTGCACCAAGAAGCACAAAATATTTCATTTTTTCCACATTCTGATGCAGCTCTGATGTAATCCTCCTGATTTAAAGGGATTCCGATGAAACGTTCACTTTTAAGATTAGTTCAGTTTTCTTTACATTGGAAAGTTGAACATCTGGCGGTAGTTTGTGGTGCTAATAAATGGTGGACATTTGGTGTTTTCCTGCAGGTTTCTGTGGTGGAGGTCAGAATGGTGGTCTGTGATTGGCTGGGAATCAGGAAGTTGGGTGTGGATGAACGTGGACGGAATGATGAAGGGAGAAATGGAAGCTGTGATGGATGGAAGGAAAGAGAGAGAGAGTTAGTGGAGACAGATCAAAACTGAATGAAATCAATGGACAAGACGGGACGGATGGATGGATGATGGATGGGCGGATGATGGATGGATGGATGGATGGATGGATGCATGGATGGATGGATGGTTGGATGGATGATGGATGGATGGATGATGGCTCCATCATTCCATTATCCATCCATCATCTGTCCATCCATCCATCATCCATCCATCCTCCCCTTCATCTCCTGTCGCCTCAGTTTTTCTCCTCCTGTCTTTCAGTAAATCCTCACAGATCCAAACTAAATATTTTTGAGTTAATTCTTCAGTTTTTTACTCTCAGAATGACTCCATAGTCGCTCCTACTTCCTGTTTCCACCAACAGATTCAATATTAACTCAGAATGTAAAATCTGATCATATTTCCTGGATGCAGCTGCAGCATTTTAAGTTTTAATGTCCATCAGAGTGTTTTAGTTCTCCAGCTCCTCCTCCTCCTGTTTTCATTGCTCCTCTGGTGGCAGCTCTCTTTCATTCCTCTCTCCTCCTCCTGCCCTCCTGGTCAGTCGGTCAGTCGGTCGGTGGGTGGGTTGAGGTCCCCAGGCCTCAGTGGAGAGCCCGGTCCGTTTATTTTTAGCCTCATCATTCCTCCTCCATCCTCCAGCTCCTCCTGGGCCTCATCTAATCCGTAGTCCTGCTCTAATCCAGATCATCCCTAATCCGTCACTCCTCAATCTCCTCTTCCGCAAGGGTGTTATACTGTATGTGTGTGTGTGCGTGTGTGCATGTCTGTGTGTGTGACACATTGACAGAAAGCCGTGACAAAGTTCAGACACACCTGTCACCTGTTAACCTTCATTAATCACAGTCACACAACAACGCAACTCACCTGGAGGGCTAGTAGACGTAGCCATGGTGATGATTAGAACAACAACAGTAACAATAATAATAGTAACTTGTGTTGTATTCACAGCTTTGGAAACATCAAATTCAACCCTGAATCTGACATTTGATGTTTCCACCTATAAGAAAGTGGAAACTGGATATATTCCAGACTCGTTACATGTAAAGTTAAAGAATGATTAAAAAATACTGACAATAATAACAATAACAATAATAATAATAATAATAATAATAATAATAATTTTGGAAAACAAAGTTATTATTATTATTATTATTATTATTATTATTATTATTATTATTATTATTATTATTATTATTATTATTATTATTATTATTATTATTGTTATTATAGACAAATTAAGAAAACAAATTCAAGCAAACATAAACATGCAATAGAACAAAAAACTAATTTATGTATATATATGTGTATATATATATACACATATACACATACATATAAATGTGTGTGTGTGTGTGTGTTTAAGATTAGAATGTCAAAAAGTGCAATATTTTTCCATGAATTATTGAATAACATAGAAACTTAATATATTTTAGATTCATTAAATCAGAAATCAGCATAACAAATTTTTAGAGTAGTATATATTTGTGATATTTGCACTTGTCTTTATTTTATTTTATGTTGAATTTTTTGTTTTTGTTTGTGTTTTTTTGCTTTATTTTGTAGTATTATCATATTTACCGGACCAGAATACATATTAAAACGTCAAAACTCCACGGATTGACAGGATTTTATTTTTATTCTGATGCATATTATTATTGCTGTTTGTATTAACTGTACTAGTCGTGATGTTCATTGTTTTATGTCTTCTTTTATAATCTTCATGTATTTTATCATTAGAGTTGCTTTTTAAATCTGCCTCAGTGGCAGAAGCCGATGTTTGGGTCAAAAATCACAGATTTCATCAACTGAAGTCTGAATTTTCTGTATTCTTGAATTTCTCACCAAGAATCTGCAGCCGCAGAGCCTGAATGTTTACAGACGTCTGCAGCATTAATATGAGGTCTCGTTGTGAAAAAATAAAGAGAGTTAAACGTCTATTAAACGTCTTTAGATGCTGAGTGAAGTCGGAAAGTCGTCCTTGTTGACGCTGCTGTCGTCTCTCCTGCAGATGAACCGACCGATCCAGGTGAAACCAGCCGACAGCGAGGGCAGAGGAGGTGAGGGACACACCTGGACACACACTGATACACACTAACACACACTGATTCAATTCAATTCCATTTATTTATATAGCGCCAAATAGTAATAATAATAATAGTAATAATAATAATAATAGTTTTTATTTCTAGGTTCCTTTCAGAACACCCAGCTCACTGTACAGAGGAAACGGAGTTAAAACACATAAAACTTAAAGATGTAAAAAACTTAAAAGAAGGCAATTTACCAGCTTTTAAAATCAGAAGATGAAAGGAAGGAAGTCAGAGAGAGTAGGATGGTCTGAACAGGTGGGGTTGAAAATGTCCAGCGTGTCGACGAGGCAGTTCCAGAGGCTGAAGATTCTGGAGATCATGGAGATCATGGAGATCATGGTGGTCATGGTGGTCATGGTGGAGGGATGGTGAGGCTGAAGGTTCTGGAGATCATGGTGGTCATTGTGGAGGGATGGTGAGGCTGAAGGAGGAAGATGATCTGAGATTAGCTGGGTGTGTTGATGTGGAGGAGAACAGTGAGGTTATGGAGGGCCTTGAAGGTTAAGAGAATGGTTTTATAGATGATGCTGTGAAGTTGTTGGAGAGCCGGGGTGATGTGGTGGAGAGAAGGTGTCCCGGTGATGATCTGGCTGCTGCATTCTGGACTAGTTGGAGTTTATGGAGGTACTGGAGACCGGACAGAAGAAAGATGGAATAGTCCAGGTAGGAGGAACCAGAGAGTGGACCAGGATGGAGGAGCTGACAGGGATGGAGGTTGATGTTATGGAGATGGACGTATGCAGACCCAGTGATGTTACTGATGTGGGTTTGGAATGAAGACGACACCTAGATTCTGGACCTGTGTGGAGAACGAGGAGCTGTTGATGGTGAAACTGTTGGTTTTTGTGAGAACGGATTTGGAACCAACGAGGAGAACCTCAGTTTGTCACTGGCGAGTTTGAGGAAGTTGGAGGAGAACCAGGATGTGATTTTATTTATACGTTTATTTAATAGGGACAGAACAAGAAGCATTGTTACAATAACCGATGCCATGTTCATAGGTCAACAGCTAACAGCTAATTCGTAGACCAGGTCCCTGAAACATACAAAAACAACAATAAATACAACAATCAATGTTACATGAATGTATACATTAAACACATTTACATATAATAAAATGTTTATCAGTGCTCACAGTTTTGGTTTGATTTGAGCCATCGTTTGATTTTACAGTTAAACTCATTCAGATCTGTCAGGTGTTTCAGTTCAGCAGGTAAGGTGTTCCAGATCTGTGGCCCTTTCACTGAGAATGCACTCCGTCCAAAAGCAGTTTTACACCAAGCTGTTCTACAGTCTCTGTTTGCTACTCCTCTTTTAGTCATACCACGAGTTTCACTTCTTTGGATCATACCGCTAACAGAATCTGGAGCAAGACCAGTAACACATTTAAAAACTAGTTTTAAAAAAGAATAGTTTAAGAAATGTCTGTGTAGTTTCTCATTCATCCAGGTCATTGTTCTCCAGAGTTGTTTAAATCAATCCAACTGGACTTTAAGAAGGTTCCTTGAAGACGTTTCACCTCTCATCCAAGAGGCTTCTTCAGTTCAGAACTGAAGCCAACCAAAATCCAATGAATTTCGCTGGATTTTGGTTGGCTTTTGGTTGTTGTTTTTTTTTTTTTTTAAAGCCCCCAATATTGTAAATATTTTCAAAAAATAATATATTTTCCAAAAATGTTGAGAATATTGACATCAGAAGTTTCTCTGTATTCTTTTTTTTCCCCCCACATTTTCAAACTTTAGACTGGGTCAATTATTGACCCGCAGGACGACATGAGGGTTCAGTAGAGCAGTTTCTGAGCTATGGTGGAAACCAGACTGGAATTGTTTATAAAGGTTGTTGTTGGAGAGGTGAGAGTGGATCTGAGATTAAACTGTTTTCTTCAGGATTCTTGCGAGAAATGGCGAGTTGGAAATGGGTTGTTGAAGTTGTTGGGGTCTGACCCAGGTTTGTTGAGAGTCAGAGTATGCAGCAGATTTCAGAGGTGATGGGACAGAACCAGAGGTGAGGGAGGAGTGATCAGACGACAATTACAAAATTATCAATTATAACTACAATTCAGATTGTCTGAAGACACTTTACAGAACCCAAATGAGCCCCCAGAGCAAGAAAAAGCTCCCTTTTAACGGGAAGAAACCTGGAGAACCCGACTCTTTATGTGGGGGAACCATCTGCTGCTGGAAGGAGGGTTGAGAGGGACAAAGAACGTATAACACACAGCTGGGTACATGTATGATCAGATAGATGATGCATACAAAGTAGAAGCTAACATTGAAATTGATTCATAGTTTACTGTTACGGCTCTAGCATAAATATACTACATATATAGCTGGTAGTAACATTCAAACAGCAGCTAGATGAGCATATGAAATTAGTGAGGGTGATGCTGAGTAGATTGGTGGAAATGGACAAGACTTCTCAAAATTGGCCAAATGAATCAGATTGTTCCTAGAAAAGACTCAGAAGTTGGTCAAACTGACTCAAATTGGTCCAAAATGAGTTAAAGATTGTCCAAAATGACTTGAATATGTCCCAAAATGAACCAGCCTTGTCCATAATTGGTTGAATTTTTTTTTAAGTCAGTTAAAAATTGTTTGAAAATGCAGAAAGATTTGTCCTAATGACTCAAAATATGTCCAAATGACTGAAAATTTCGCCAAAATGAAGTAAAATTTGTCCAAAATTACTTGAAAATTTCCCTAAAATGAATCAAACTTATCCTTAAAGACTCAAAACCTGTCAAAACAATTAAAAATTTGTCCAAAATTACTCAAAATTGTTCTAAATAATTGTTTTTTTTAAATCAGTTAAAGCTTGTCCGGAATGACAAAAAGAGTCATCTAAAATGAGTCAAGACTTCTCAAAATTAACAAAAATGAATCAGACTGGTTCCAAAAAGACTCAAAGATTGTCCTAAACAACCCAAAACCTGTCAAAGTGGCTAAAATTTGTCCAAAATGACTCAGATTTCTCCAAAATGAGTTAAACATTGTCCAAAATGACTTGAAAATTTCCCCAAATAAACCAGACTCTTCCAGAAGTGGTTGAAAAATGTTGAAAGTCAGTTGAAAATTGTTGGAAATTACAGAAAGATTTGTCCAAATGACTGAAAATTTCACCAAAATTAATCAAACTTGTCCTTAAGCACTCAAAGCCTTTCAAAACTAGTAAAAATTTGTCCAAAATGACTCAAAATTGATCTATAAAACTTAAATGTTTTTAAAAATGAATTAAAACATGTCCAGATTGACAGAAAGATTAATCTAAACTATGTCAAGGCTTCTCAAAATTAGCCAAAAGGAATTAGGCTGGTTCCAAAAAGACTCATGAGGTGGTCAGACTGACTCACATTGGTCCAAAATGACAGAAAGATTGTCTTCGAAGCTGAAGTCCACAAATAGCATCCTCGCATAGTGTTAGAAAGCTGCAGGTGGGTCATGGAGACTGGATCCTCTGTTGAGTTAAAGGTGAATTGAAACACAATAGAAAACCTGATGGAATAAAAGCAATAAAAATTAAAGCTGCAAGCAGCGTTGGACGGGTCCTCGCATCCTTGCCGGTCGGCAAATCCACGCACGTCCACCAGGTGGCGCTGCGACCGAGAGTGCATGTCGGCCTATGGATGCGATGAGGGCTGGACTCTGATCACCCGTGTAAAGTTTCAGGCAGATTGGAGCATGTTCAGGCTAGTTATAGAGCTTTTCCTGTCCATCCACCAGGTGGCGCTGCGACCGAGAGTGTATTTTGGCCTATGGATGTGATCAGGGTCAGACTCTGATCACACATACAAAATTTCAGGCAGATCGGACCATGTACAGGCTAGTTATAGAGCATTTCCTTCCATCCAACAGGTGGCGCTATAACTCTGAATGTATATTTGTCTATGGATGTCTTCAAGGCTGGACTCTGATCACACCTGTTAAGTTTGAGACAGATTGGAGCATGTAGAGGACAGTTAGACAGCAGTTGATGTTTCATGGCGAAGCATCGGAATTCAGGAGGCCGCCATGGCCCCGCCCTCAGACTTTTGGCGAGCATTTTGATAACTTTTGATCACCCATGCCTGGAGTACATCCTGGCCAAATTTCAGCTCTCTTGGTGTTACCCTGTTTGAGTTTATAGCTTTTGAAAATGTGCAAAAATGACCCAAAATCGTCAAAACATATGACATATAATTCAAAATGGCCGACTTCCTGTTGGGTTTTGGGCATGAGTGTCAATTACATTTTTGTGCGTCTTGACGAGTTACATATGCCTACCAAGTTTCATAATTCTAGGTGACACGTACTGGACGTAGTAACTGTTTGAAATTTTCCAGGTGGCGCTATGGAGCCATTTTGCCACACACATGTGCAGTTTCCCTAAAATATGAAATGGGTTGCCGGTCCAGATATGTGTGGTAATTTTGGTGAGCATTTGAGCATTTTTAACCTGTCAAAATGTACTTTGTTTATTACGGCAACGATGCGTTGCCACGGCAACAGTGTTTTATGAATCGTCAAAATCATCACACTGTGGCATCGTCTAGGCGTAACCACTCAGCTGACCAATTTTCAAGATGATATGACAAAGTTTCCGGCAATGGTAGGTGCAAATGTAATGACAATTACTTCCTGTTGCCAATAGGTGGCGCTATGAGTATTTCTAAATTTATGAACGTGGATGTGTTCAGACCCGGACTGGTGTCCACCATATCAAGTTTGGTCCAGATTGGACCATGTCCAGCTGAGATGTAAATAATTCAATTTTCATGGCGAGAAATCGAAATTCGCTGCGCCGCCACAGACACAGAAATCATTTCTAGACCATGACAAGTTGTTTTGATCATAAAGTAAAATACTAGGTTGTTCTTTTGTTGTTTTGTGTCTCATTTTTGTAGTATTTTGTCTTGTTTTTGTTGTTTATTTCCTGTTTATGTCGTTTAGTGTTTTTTGTTGTCCCGTTTGTCTATTTCTTTTTTGTCATTTTTCTGTCTCGCTTGTGTCATTTATGTAATTTTTTCGTCTTGATTTAGTCCATTTTTTGTCACTTTGCAAATTTTTTTGTCAAATTTTTTTCTCTTTTGCATTTTTTCATGTCATGTGTCTCATTTTTGTCATTTTGTGTCTAATTTTTGTAATATTTTGTCTTGTTTTTGTTTTTGTCCTGATTTTTGTGGTTCTGATCCTCCAGTAAATCCTCTATGGTTCAGTTCCAGATGACTAAATGTTGTGTTCCTTTGTTGACACTCTGTGATCTGGAAGTTGTAATGTGGAAATGATAAACTGAGGCTGAATGTTGATGAAACGGAATTTATTTTTCTTCAGAAATGTCAGGTTGTTCATGATGTTTAGTAAAAAGATAATTCCTTAACTGTGAACATTTCTGCACTAAAACAAAGGAATCATTAGGAGTTGTGGTTATTTACAGGTTATTCTGATGTGATTTTACTGGTTTTGCTGGTCCGGTCCACTGGAGATCAGACTGGACTGGATGTGGAACCTGGACTAAGATGAGTTTGACTCTCCTGCTGTAGATGATGGGAGTCATTATAAAGGATGATAAAACCATCCTCAGGATTGTTCGTTCAGTGTGGAAATAAACCAGTTTTCTGATGAGCTGATGGACCTTCTAACAGACAGACCTGCAGTTTTCATCAATGTTAAATTTTTCATCAGTTATGGTTAAAAAAGTTAACAGGAAGTAGTTCTGCTGGTAAAGAAGCAGTTCCTGTTGTTGCTGTCGGTCCAATAACACAAATCCTCCTTTAACCCTTCAGCTAATCGCTGGTGAACCTGAGTCACTGGACAAACGAGGCAGGCATGTGCAGAGGGGGGCGAAGCACCTGCCCCTTTGCTCCTTGATGCCCAAAGTGCCCTGTTGTCAAAGTTGCTTTTTAAAATTCTATTTAATTTAGTTTTTATTTGTAAGTGTGTGTGTGTGTGTGTGTGTGTGTGTGTGTGTGTGTGTGTGTGTGTGTGTGTGTGTGTGTGTGTGTGTGTGTGTGTGTGTGTGTGTGTGTGTGTGTGTGTGTGTGTAAAAGTCTCTGAGGACCAAAATAATAAATAAAACAAAACTAAAAATAATTCAGATCTACCGTCGGTCGGTCACGTGATCTACGTAGACGTCCCCCACTGCTCTGAGGGGTCCAGATGTTCCCTGTAGCTCTGCGCTAGCGCCGCTAGTCTAGAAACCGGAGACCCGAGGGAGGACATCAACAACTGATGGTCCTGATGGAGAGGAGGTTCTGCAGCGGGATTCGTTTATGTACGGTGTATTTTTGCAAGATGACTGATGAAGTGAGCATCCTGTGTGTGTGTGTCTGACTCTACACACACCTGTCATCAGTTCTAGCCGCTAGTTAACCCCACAGCTGCTGAGAGGATAAAGTCTGCCAGGCTTCTTTTTGTTTCTGTATGTTTCTGTTGTCATGGGCAAAGTGCATCAGAGAGATGTATTATTTTACTGTCAGTGAGTTGCAGTGTGTTTCCTGTTTCTAGAGGCAATGAGACAGAGGTTATGTTATTTCACCGAAACTACGTACATGCATTTTCACATAATTTTGGACTATTGCAGTATAAATACAATAATAATTAGAAGAATTTGAATTGTGATTTTCTCAACTTCTCATTTAAAGATATCAGTACTTGTTTATAACATTTGTATAGATAGACAAATTAAATATAATATGCCTAAATATAAAATATAAAACTTTTAGAACCTTGCTGTCTTGTGCAAAGTGGATAGTCAAACTGAATAAAAGTACAAATACATTTAAATACATGATTTCTATATCATTTAATTGTTTTTAAACTTATTATTAGCACTACGAATAATAAAGGGCAGATTATGAATCAGCACCATGGAGCAAATCCGTGGCTCTACAGTACATGTCTGGAAAAGGTATGAAATTTAAAAGCAAGGACTCCAGGAACAGTAGCCACAGTTAAACAGTCCAGTGTCTAATGGTGATGTAAATTCAGCTTCAAAATAATAATTTTTCTCAAATACACTACATTACAGGTCAGAGTTTGAACCAATGACCTTCTGATCAGCAGTCCTGAGACTTAGCCACTGCTGCACCTTGTATTATGAGGTATGTTTCTGTATGATGTTTCAAATTCTTGCTCCATGTGCCCCCTTTTAACTTTGAGCACCTGCCCCTCCAGAGGTCTCTGCACGGCCCTGAAACGAGGACATCTTCAGTTCAGAGGCTTTAAACTGAGAAGTCCCTCAGTGGGACACATAGAAGATCAGATGGAGAACACTGCCCCCTGGTGGATCTGGTGGGTAACTTCCTCCACCTTTAGTCTGGCAGCAGGAAACTGGTTCTAGTCGAGGTTCCACATCCAGTCCAGTCTGATCTCCAGTGGACCGGACCAGTAAAACCAGTAAAACCACAGCATAATAACCTGTAAATAACCACAACTCCTAATGATTCCTTTGTTTTAGTGCAGAAATGTTCACATTTAAGGAATTATCTTTTTACTAAACATCATGAACAACCTGAAATTTCTGAAGAAAAATAAATTCCGTTTCATCAACATTCAGCCTCAGTTTATCATTTCCACATTACAACTTCCAGATCACAGAGTGTCGACAAAGGAACACAACATTTAGTGATCTGGAACTGAACCATAGAGGATTTACTGGAGGATCAAAACCCAAAAAATCAGACAAAAAACAGACAAAATATTACAAAAATGAGACACAAAATGACAAAAGCAAGACAAACAACAAGAAACAAAACAAAAATTAGACAAAAATTTAGAGAAAAAAGTTAGAGAGCAACAAAAAAAAAAACAAAAAAGAAGCAAAAAATGATAAAAACAGAAACAAAGCAAAAAAACAAAACAAACCCCAACACAAAACGAGAAAAATGAGAAACAAAACAGCAAATAAAACCAAAACACAAAATGACAAAACATGAGACAAATGACAAAAGTCAGACAAAAAAAGACAAAAAACAACAAAAACAACAAAATATTACAAAAACGAGACACAAAAGAACAATGAACAATCCAGCATTTTACTTTCTGATCCAAACAACTTGTCATGGTCGAGAAATGATTTTAAATTTATAGTTTTACTAATTTACAATCTGCAGTTAATGTCTTCTCTGGAATTTTTACACTTTGAGGACCGGATTAGATCCTCTGGAGGACCGGTTTTGGTCTGGAGGGCCGGTTCTGGTCTGGAGGTCCAGTTCTGGTCTGGAAGGCTGATTTTGGTCTGGAGGACCGGTTCTAGTCTGGAGGGCCGGTTCTGGTCTGGAGGACCGGTTTTGGTCTGGAGGGCCAGTTCTAGTCTAGAGGGCCGGTTCTGGTCTGGAGGACCGGTTTTGGTCTGGAGGGCCAGTTCTAGTCTAGAGGGCCGGTTCTGGTCTGGAGGACCGGTTCTGATCTGGAGGACCAGTTTTGGTCTGGAGGACCGGTTCTGGTCTGGAGGGCCGGTTCTGATCTGGAGGACCGCTTTTGGTCTGAAGGGCCGGTTCTGGTCTGGAGGAGTAACGTTTGGTCTCCTGTCTCTTTCAGAGGACAGGAAGCTGTTCGTGGGGATGCTGGGGAAGCAGCAGAGCGACGAGGACGTCCGGAGGCTGTTCGAGCCATTCGGCAGCATAGACGAGTGCACGGTGCTGAGAGGACCTGATGGCACCAGTAAAGGTAGGACGCCAATAGGAAGCACCAGGAAGACCCGACAGACTGCCTGATTTCATCCAGCAGCGCTTTTAACTCAATGTTTCCTTCAGGATGCGCCTTCGTAAAGTTCCAGGGACACGCCGAAGCCCAAGCTGCCATCAACAGTCTGCACGGCAGCCGCACCATGCCGGTAGGTAGCCGAGAAACAGCAGAGATTAATGATAATGGGCAAGGCATGCAGGTTTGAGAGAGCTGGACTAAAGGACGGATAAAAAGATAAACGAACAGCTGAATCCCAATCAGAAACAAACCCTTTAAAAACACAAGAACATCCAGAAACAAACCCTTTAGAAACACAAGACCAGAAACAAACCCTTTAAAAACACCAGAACGTCCAGAAACAAACCCTGTAGAAACACCAGAACATCCAGAAACAAACCCTGTAGAAACACCAGAACATCCTGAAACAAACCCTTTAAAAGCACAAGAACATCCAGAAACAAACCCTTTAGAAACACAAGAACTTCCAGAAACAAACCCTTTAGAAACACAAGACCAGAAACAAACCCTTTAGAAACATTAGAACATCCAGAAACAAACCCTGTAGAAACACCAGAACATCAAGAAACAAACCCTTTAAAAACACCAGAACATCCAGAAACAAACCCTGTAGAAACACCAGAATGTCCAGAAACAAACCCCTTAGAAACACCAGACCAGAAACAAACCCTGTAGAAACATCAGAACATCAAGAAACAAACCCTTTAAAAACACCAGAACATCCAGAAACAAACCCTTTCGAAACACCAGAACGTCCAGAAACAAGCCCTGTAGAAACACCAGAACGTCCAGAAACAAACCCTTTAGAAACATTAGAACATCCAGAATCAAACCCTGTAGAAACACCAGAACGTCCAGAAACAAACCCTTTAGAAACATTAGAACATCCAGAAACAAACCCTGTAGAAACACCAGAACATCCAGAATGACTTCAGTTTGGCCTAAATTACTTCAGATTTGTCCAGAACCACTGGAAACTCATCCAATATGTGCTTAAAAATGGTACAAAGTGAATCAAAGATCATCCAAAATGACAGAAAAAAATGTGTTGAAAATGACTTCATTATTATTATTATTAGTAGTAGTAGTATTCAAAAGCCATAAAACTTGTTAAAACCAATCAAATCTAAACAGATTTGAAACGTGTCCTAAACAACCAAACTGTCCAAATCCACTCAAACTCTTTCAACATTGGTTCAAAATTGTCCAAAATGACTCAAAAATTCTGAAAGATGACTTGGAATTGTCCAAAAAAGCTTTTCCAAAATAACTCAGTATTTATCCAGAAGACTAAAGATTTATCCAGATTTATTCAGAAGTCTCATTTCCCCCCAAAATGACTCAAACTTCTTCTGAATGACTCAAAATGTGTTTTTACTCATACTCATCAAATAATGATTAAAATTGTCCAAAGAAGCAGAAAGATTTGTCCAGAATAACTCAAGACTTTGTCCTAAATGACTCAAAACCCATCAAAGAAGCGAAAATTTCTCCAAAGTAACTCAAAATTTGTACAAAATGTTTGGAAATTTTCCCCATAAATAATCAAATTTCTCCTAAGTTACTCAAAACCTGTTAGAATTATTCAAACCCGTTCTAAATGACTGAATGGATTTTAATTGGTTAAAACTCGTCCAAAATGACAAAAAGATTCATCTAAAATGAGTCAAGACTTCTCAAAATTAGCCAAAATGAATCAGACTCATCCCAAATTGGTTGAAAAAAGGTTAAAGTCAGTTAAAAATTGTTGGAAATTGCAGAAAGATTGACTGAAAATTTCTCCAAAATAGATGAAAAATGTCCAAAATGACTTGAAGTTTTCCTAAAATAGACGAAGAGTTTAGTCCCACAAAGGGAAATCTGCAAACAGAATGCTTATGGCCGTATGGGGATCAAACCCACAACTTTGGGGTTAGTAGCATCACCAAATCGACCCGGACAGGTTTGTGTTTCGACTTGAATCCAGTAGAAGATCTTTGAGGTGTTTAAAGAACAACAGAGGATCCAGTAAAGAGCAGCTGGATGAAGAGTTGGTGAAGGAGTCAGAACATCTGTGGTGTCCTCCAGGTAGAGGATGGAGTCTAGTTGAGTTGGATCCAGACTTTGTTCTTGTCAGGTGCTGCTGTTAAAGTTGTTCCTGATGTGGTTCCTCCTCCAGGGTGCGTCGTCCAGCCTGGTGGTGAAGTTTGCCGACACCGAGAAGGAGCGAGGCCTCCGGAGGATGCAGCAGGTGGCCTCCCAGCTCGGCATCTTCAGCCCCATGACGCTCAACTTCCCGGCCTACAACGCCTACACCCAGGCCGTCAACGCCCAGGCAAGCAGGAACCGCACAACATCTGAGGAGCAGCAGAGCTCTGATTGGTCCTCAGGAACATCTGAGGAGCATCAGAGCTCTGATTGGTCCTCAGGAACATCTGAGGAGCAGCAGAGCTCTGATTGGTCCTCGTCTCATCAGCAGACATCTGAACATACGTCATCCAGCTAGCATTAACCAGAGACCAGAGATAATGGCCTCCTGATTAGATCTTTGTTCATCTGCTGCTCCGTCACTGCTGCTTCCATCTGACGTCTCCTCCTCCTCTTCCTCCTCCTCCTCTTCCTCCTCCTCCTCTTCCTCCTCCTCCTCCTCCTCCTCCTCCTCCTCCTTCCTCTTCCTCCTCCTCTTCCTCCTCTTCCCCCTCTTCTGCCTCCTCCTCTTCCTCCTACTCCTCCTCTTCCTCCTCCTCCTTCCTGCTCTTCCTCTACCTCCTTCTCCTCCTCTTCCTCCTCTTCCTCCTTTTCCTCCTCCTTCTCCTCTTCCTCCTTCCTTCTTCTCCTCCTCTTCCTCCTTCTTCCTTCTTCTCTTCCTCCTCCTCCTCCTCCCCATCCTCCTCTTCCTCCTCCTCCTCCTCTTCCTCCTACTCTTCCTCTTACTCCTCCTCCTCTTCCTCCTCCTCCTCCTGCTCCTCTTCCTCCTACTCCTCCTCCTCTTCTTCCTCCTCCTCATCCTCCTCCTCTTACTCCTCCTCCTCCTCCTCTTCCTCCTCCTCCTTCCTCCTCTTCCTCCTCCTCCTCCTCCTCTTCCTCCTCCTCCTTCCTCCTCCTCCTCCTCCTCCTCCTCCTCCTCCTCCTCTTCTTCCTCCTCCTCTTCCTCCTCCAGCAGCTCGTCCAGCAGCAGGCTCTGGTTGCCCAGTCAGCCTACCTGTCTCCCGTGGCAACGGTTGCCGCCGTGCAGATGCAGCAGATGGCGGCGCTGAATGCCAACGGGATCATCGCCACGCCCATCACGCCATCCTCGGGTCGGTTCCTTTATTTACTATGAAGTAAAACGTCTAAATTCAGTCATTTCAGCTCCTTAAATGTGAATATTTTCTGTTTCTTCCTGCTCTATGACAGTAAACTTTGGATTAAACGAGACACACATTAATATTTTCAACCATTTT
The DNA here is from genome assembly GCF_022539595.1 of Amphiprion ocellaris. Classification (NCBI taxonomy): domain Eukaryota; kingdom Metazoa; phylum Chordata; class Actinopteri; family Pomacentridae; genus Amphiprion; species Amphiprion ocellaris. The sequence goes on along the minus strand of NC_072774.1, from coordinate 184,975 downwards.
CAGACATTTTATCGACCAAACCACTGGTTCATTTATTGTTTTTTGACTATCTTTAAGGAAAAAGACTTTCAGTAACATCCAGCAATTGAAGTCTGCATTGTCTGAGCAGGAAGCACCACCTGGTCTTTTTACTGTTTTCCACCAGTTTAAAGTCTTCATTTTACACTGATTTAAGCACAGAAATGATGCACAGCTACATGTAGGCAGATCAGACGTCTGGTTAAATCTGGATTCTCGTGTATCTGCAGGTACAAACACTCCACCAACCATCGCTGCCACACCTGTTCCAGCTCTGCCTCCACCAATCGGAGTCAACGGCTACAGCAGCGTCCCACCTCCAACCAACGGACAGCAAACAGAAACACTTTACACCAACGGAGTCCACCCATACCAGGGTAGAACCCTGACCCTAGAACACAGTAGAAACACACCACCCATACCAGGGTAGAACCCTGACCCTAGAACACAGTAGAAACACACCACCCATACCAAGGTATTAGATCCAGTTTGGTCATCAGGGGGTTGGACAAGAGAAAAATGGCATTTTAGGGAAACTCCAGACTTATTTGGGATTTAAAATATTTTAAACATTCTTTTCTCCTAGTTTTATAGATTTGGTCTCAGGACAAGAACATTTACACACTACTGATGTTTTAGGGTTTAATACGTGGATTATTCAATTCAGTTCAATTTTATTTATATAGCGCCAATTACAGTCAAATTGTCTCAAGACGCTTTACAGAACCCATATGCCTGAACCCCCAGAGCAGCCCTAAGGAGACAGTGGCAGGAAAACACCCTTTAACAGGGAAAAAAACCTCGAGCAGAACCCGGCTCTTTATGTGGGGGAACCATCTGCTGCTGGCCGGACGGGTTGAGAGGGACAGAAGAGGTAGAGAGATAGAGGGATAGAGGTAGAGGGGTAGAGGGATAGAGGTGGAGGATTACAGGGATGGAAAATGTCTTCAAGTCTGGAAGGACTCGTTTAAACACAGCGCTGATGGCTAGCATGGTTTCTGTTCTTCGTCCTCACTGGTTTTATTTCTGGTTCTTGCAGCTCAGAGTCCAGCAGCAGCTCTGGATCCTCTACAGCAGGCGTACGCAGGGATGCAGCACTACACAGGTCAGCAACAACCACCAGAAAACACCAGAAAACACCGTTAACATGTTCATCTAATCCGGATTTATCTCTTATTTTAACCCTCTGAAGATCAAGCAGCACTTCCTGGGTGTTTGTTTGCATTTTTTAGCACAATTTAAAGTCCAGCAGCTCAGGAAACGACCATGAAGACACAATCTGACCATCAGAAACGACGACAGAAACTAAAGTTGGATTTCTTTGATTATTTTATTTAAAACAATTGAGAAAACCTGGAATCAGCACGTAGAACATTTTTCCAAGAGCTGTTTCTGAGCCGTGCTGCATTTATTTATTCATCCTGTAGGTCCGATTTCCCTCTTTTGGGACACTTTATGTCATTGTCAACATATTTTGGGTCGTTTTTGACAAAATTTTCAATTTTTTGTTCAATTTTCTGTCATTTTTGACACTTTTTTCAGTCCTTATGGACTTTTATCCCTAGTTTTGCACAAATTTTGAGAGCTGAGGAAACACTGCCTGCAGTTCAACCTGAAAACTCTGAATTTTGTCACCTGACTGTTGGTCACAGATTAGTTGGTCCTGGCTGTTCTAGCTGCACTGTGACGAGCACAGACTTTTTAGTTTTTTACAGAATCTGGTTTCACCAAAGACTTTATTTTTTAACCCTGGTGTCGTCCTGCGGCCCAAACTGACCCATTTTAAAGTTTGAAAATGTGGAAAAAAATATATTTTCACAGTGAAACTTCTGATGTCCACATTTTCAACATTTTTGGGAAATCTTTGAACATTTTTGGTGGAAAAAAGGAAATGTTAAAAATGTTTCTTAAGAACATTCAAATAAAAATCAACCAAAATCCAGCGAATTTTGCTGGATTTTGGTTGATTTTTATCTGAATGTTCTTAAAGAAAATATTCTAAGTTTTACTGTTATATATGTAATCACTTTAGATATTTTTAGGATTTTTTTGGAAGATATTTACTCATTTTTTTGAAAATATTTCCAACAATTTTCTTGCTAAATTTGGGCGATTTTTTATATAAAACTTTTAAGGGAAACTTTTAAGGAATTATTGGAATTTTCTTACTGAAGGTTTTGCAAATTTTCTGAAATTTCGAGAATTTTTTTGCTGAATTTTTGGATTTTTTTCAGACAAGGAAACAGTATTATTGGTGCTGGTAAGTGAAGACAACAGGAGGGTTAAACAAGACAAATGATTTTGATTCTCAGCTACGATTTGGTTCTACATCACGGATGAGTAGTTCAAGGACCGTCTGAATGTAGGAAAATCCAATCGTTCTTTCAGTTTTTACAGTTTCTAGGGGATTAGCGGCGTCATTTCGATGGTTTCTGTGCAGACAGACGATACGCTGGAGTTCTCTTTGACACTTTTAACAATTTCTGGCTGATAAATCATAAAAACAGTTTCTAGGTCATTTTTAAAGACGGCTGCCTTTAAACACTGTTGGATTTTCAGAATAAAAGCGTTAAACTTTGGCTGAATAATAATAATATACAATAGATGTGAAACTGTGGAACTAAGCTCTAGACATCATGATGCTTCATGCAGACATCTGAGGCCTTCAAGCTAAAGCTAACAAACGTGTTTGATGTAAAGGTAAAAACTGAACCTATGTAAATGGACACGTGTGTAAACGGACGGTGCGTAAACGGACGCGTGTGTAAACGGACACGTGTGTAAACGGACACCTGTAGCTTTATCTGGTGTCTCTCAGCTGTAGCATGTTCTGTAGCGTGTTCTATAGTGTGTTCTGTAGCGTGTTGTGTAGCATGTTCCGTAGCGTGTTCTATATTGTGTTGTAGTGTGTTCTGTAGTGTGTTCCGTAGCGTGTTGTGTAGCATGTTCCGTAGCGTGTTCTATATTGTGTTGTAGTGTGTTCTATAGCAAGTTCTGTAGCGTGTTGTGTAGCGTGTTCTGTAGAGTGTTCCGGTTCCTCAGCTTTACGTCATACGTGTTTCTGGATCAATGGTTGTTTATTGTTGACAGTTTCACCTTCAGACGTTCGGCTCCTCTGATTGGACGCTGCCACCTGTTGTTTCTGTCTGTCTTCTCCAATAGCCGCGTACCCCGCTGCGTACGGATTGGTGGGCCAACCGTTCCCCCAGCAACCCGCCCTGGTTGCCCAGCAACACCAGCAGCCCCAGCAACAGCACCAGAGAGAGGGTGAGACATTTCCTGTCCCAGTGGGGCCACGCTCCCCTATGACATCACAATGTTTATCAGCGATGTCATCGTTCATCATCTAACCCGAACTCTCATTACCGGTCTGTGTGTGTATAATGTGTGTATCATGTGTGTATTATGTGTGTATAATGTGTGTGTTTCTGCAGGTCCAGAGGGCTGCAACATCTTCATCTACCACCTTCCTCAGGAGTTCAGTGACTCTGAGATGCTCCAGATGTTTCTTCCCTTCGGGAATGTCATCTCAGCCAAGGTCTTCGTGGACCGAGCCACCAACCAGAGCAAGTGCTTCGGTGAGGATGGGGGAGGACGGGGGAGGACGGGGAAGGACGGAGGAGGATGAGGAAGGACGGAGGGAGGACGGAGGGAGGACGGGGGAGGACGGAGGAGGACGGTGGAGGACGGAGGAAGGACGGGAAGGACAGAGGAGGACGGAGAAGGATGGAGGGAGGACGGGGGAGGACAGAGGAGGACGGAGGGAGGACGGAGGGAGGACGGAAGGACAGAGGAGGACGGAGGGAGGACGGGGGAGGACAGAGGAGGACGGGGGAGGACGGGGGAGGACAGGGGAGGATGGAGGGAGGACAGGGAAGGACGGAGGAGGACGGGGAGGACGGAGGAGGACGGGGAGGACGGAGGAGGACGGTGGAGGATGGAGGGAGGACGGGAAGGACAGAGGAGGACGGAGGGAGGACAGAGGAGGACGGTGGAGGACGGAGGGAGGACGGGAAGGACAGAGGAGAACGGAGGGAGGACGGAGGAGGACGGGGAGGACAGAGGAGGACGGAGGGAGAACGGGGGAGGACAGAGGAGGACGGGGGAGGACGGAGGAGGACGGGGGAGGACAGGGAAGGATGGAGGAGGATGGAGGAGGACGGAGGAGGGCGGAGGAGGACGGAGGAGGACGGAGGAGGACGGAGGGCTGGTTTGAGCAGGACAGGACTGAAAAATTCCTCCTAAATGATCACTTCAATGACCAATTTTCAAAAAAGACCTGCAGAAACAGAGTTTAATTTAAATAATACACTAAGTCAGACTCGTTTCCAGTGGGTGTTGGACTCCTCCAGGGCTGTTCCTTGTCTCTGATCCTGTTTGTGGTCTTCATGGATCTCAAGGTGCAGCCGGGGTGAGGAGCATCCGGTTTGGGGGCCTCAGGATCTCATCTCTGCTTTTTGCAGATGATGTGGTTCTGTTGGTTCCTCAGACCTTCAGCAGCACTGGAGCAGTTTGCAGCCGAGTGTGAAGCGGCGGGGATGAGGATCAGAACCTCCAAGTCCGAGGTCATGGTTCTCTGATGGAAACCGGTGGATTGCTCCCTCTGGGTTGGGAGGGAGTTGCTTCCTCAAGCGAAGGAGTTCAAGTATCTCAGGATCTTGTTCATGAGTGATGGGAAAATGGAGCTAGAGATGGACAGGAGGATTGGTGCAGCGTCAGCAGTAATGAAGGTGTTGTACCAAACCGTCGTGGTGAAGAGGGAGCTGAGCCTCAAGGAGAAGTTCTCAGTTTACCATCCATCTACATTCCAACCCTCACCTATTGTCATGAGCTCTGGGTAGTGACCCAAAGAAGGAGATCACGGATACAAGCATCTGAAATGAGCTTCCTCTGTAGGGTGGCTGGACTCAGCCTTAGAGATAGGGGGAGAAGCTCAGACATCCAGAGGGAGCTCAGAGTAGAGCTGCTGATCCTTCACCTCTAAAGGAACCAGCTGAGGTGGTTTGGATATCTGATTCAGATCCTCCAGGGAGACTTCCTTTGGAGGTTTTCTGAACACGTCCTCCTGGGAGGAGACCCCGGGGTAGACCCAGAACCCTCTGGAGGGATTATATATCTCATCTGGCCTGGGAACACCTCGGGATCCCCCAGGAAGAGCTGGAAAGAATTGCTGGGAGGAGGAACATCTGGAATGACCTGCTTCATCTGCTGCCTCCACGACCCCAGATAAGAGGAAGAAGATGGATGGATGGATGGATGGATGGATGATGGATGGATGGATGGATAATTTAACAAATAAGTGATAATTTATTTCCAGTGCATTTATTCCAGTGTGATAAAGAGGATAAAGTGGTTAAATTCAGTCATTTTTCAGGTTTTTCAACAGGATTCTTCCTATTTTTCATGTAAAATAGGCCATTAAAGCTATTAATAATTACCAATAACAGTTTATTGTGATTAAATTCTCAGTTTTATCATCCAGTCCTACAGTTTTCTTCCTGCTGGTGATGAAATGTGGATCTACGGAAGGTTCCTCTGTTGTTTTCTTGCTCAGGTGTTTGTGTTTTTCGTCTCAGGTGACAGAAACGTGACTCGTTTTGTGTTTTCTTACAGGATTTGTGAGCTTTGACAACCCGGCCAGCGCCCAGGCCGCCATCCAGGCCATGAACGGCTTCCAGATCGGCATGAAGCGGCTGAAGGTGCAGCTGAAGCGGCCCAAAGACGCCAACCGTCCGTACTGAGCGCCGCCCTGCTGGAGGTGAGGAGGAGGTGCAGCGAACAGCAGGATGAAGCTAAAAACAAAAAAACAACTTAATCATCTCAGGAAAAGTGAAAGATACTAAAATATTGTTTTCCTTTTTCATTATTTCGTTTTTTTTCCTGCTGTTTTGATGTTTTCCTCACCCGAGATCCTCCCGTCCAATCAAAATTCACTGAGGACACCCAGATCGCTATGGCAACGGTCGCCTAATGACCGATAAAGCCCCGACCCCCCCCTCCTCCTCTCGCATCGTTGTAAGTTGATTGGTTGGCCTGTGTTTGGGTTGCTGTGGCGACCAATTTGCCTGTTGTCGGTTGTCGTGTCACCGCGAGCAACCGGCCATGCGTTGACCTGCATGTCCTGTTGCCGTAGTGACCACAGACTGTGTTTGGTGCATTGTGACTTTATTTTGTATTGACCTGTGCACACACTGATCAATAACTGCCCCGAGCCAGGACCAACCCTCTGATTGGACAACTGATATTACATCACAGATCAATTGTGTAGCTCCGCCCGCTGATCCCGCTGCTGTGTTTTTGATCAGTCTCTGTTCTGTCTGGTGTCCTTTGGTTTGAGCGGCCTGCTGTGATCCAGTAGTGATGGTGGTCTGTGTGTCCGTCTCTGCTGTGTAAGGTCCGTTCAGACCCCAGGTTTCCACGGCGATGGTGGACAAACGTAGAGCAGCAACAGCAAAACACGACCGGGTGTTTTATCTGATATGGCCTCAAAGTGGGCTTCAGGAAGGACAGAAATAAGACGAGAGGCTCTTTAACCCTCTGAACCCTGAGCAGGTCTCATTTTAACTCATTGGGGTTCATCTTAAAGTCCTTCAGAATATCATGAAGAAGGAGACAGAACTCAGAGATGTCTTCTGCCAGCAGGACTCAGAGTGACAAAAAAAATAACGTTCATTTGGTTATTTGTCGTAATTTACTAAATATTTTGAAACCTTGAATTTCCAGAATGACTCAGAATTGTCCAAAAATGGTCAAAAATGTCTTTAGGTTGACTGACATAAATCAATCAAAATTTATCCAAAATGACTCAAATTTGTCCAAAATGACTCAAATATACCAAAATAACTCAGATGTGTTCAATATGACTACAAACATGTCCAAAACTACTCAAAAGTTTGTCCAAAATGACTCAAATTTGTCCAGAATGACTCTTTGATGATACTTTAATATTTATGACAGCTTTATCTCCTATTTTTGCCAAAAATACACATGTTAAATACACTAAATGTTGTGCTGAAAATGGAAAAATGCTGTAATGTTTATAATAAGTTACACAAACTTTATTTTGTTTGGTATTTTCTTCAAAATTTTCTAATTTCTAAAGGTTAAAACTTAATTTTTTTACAGTAAAATATTGAATGAAGCACATTTTTTAACCCTAAAATCAATATTATCAACATGTTTCTTTACTGTAAATGTAGAAAATGTTTTACTGTGATTTTATGACGTCTTTCTGGAGACCACAGCTGCTGGAACTTTACCGTAAAAACAACTTTATATTCACAAAATCTGCTTCATGCAGATGGTTGATTTTAAACATTTTTAAACAAACTATTTTAATCTGATTTTAACTCCTTCTCCTCTCCGGACCGTGATGTGTTCAGGGACCGTCAGACATTTGAATAGCTTACCTTTTTTTCTGTTTTACACTTTCTAGCTCTGAGAACTTCTCAGATTTC